>NW_021145245.1:380355-564238 GCF_900634775.1 Gouania willdenowi | reverse complement strand
CAACTGTGAACATTTGAACACACTGTCAGACTCAGATCTACCTTTTTCACTCAATGATGTTCTGATGAACTTACTGCAGCACTGCCCACAGTAGTTGTTGATGTAACTCACTTTCCTTTACACAGGAGATCTGATCTTTAGATATTGGTGTATTTTTTTATTCAGCCTCTGTTGATCATCATAACTTCATAGCATTTATTCAGATATTCTCAACACAGACACATGGTGATACAGGACTGTGGACCAGAACATGTTATCAGGAGATACAAATGATTTCAGCCTGTCTCACTGTGCCTGATAGAAAATGTATCCCCTCTATAATCCTCAGGTGATGGACTAACATCATCTGCTTTATTCTGTACACATTTATCATCATTCATAATAAAACTAGTGAATTAGGAACCGTTTCACTTTAGTGGAGACGAAGAACATGAGACAGATGTGACCTCATGCTTTGTGTTCTCAGATGGTTCCACTTTTAGGCGTCCGGAAAGAAGATCGTGTTGACTTCAAAATAGTGTTGGATGAATCTTATAAGATGGGAAAAGGTCCTGATAGAAAAAACAGGCTGTGATCAGTGGGAGGGTCCTATAATGTCACTGTAAAATCCTTCGCCGTCACTTTCTAAATACTGTATCTTTGCTATTTTTCAATGGATTCACATCAAATTTACATGTATTATTGACCCCAAGATGAGCAAAAAGTTACATTATAACCCCGCCCAAAACCAAACAGGAAGTCAGTCATCTTGTCTGTCTGTCTCACAGAGGACTCAGATACACTTCTGTCTATCTCTCTGTCTGTCTGTCTGTCTGTCTGTCTGTCTGTGTAGCTGTGTGTCTGTCTGTAAGGGTGTCTGTTTGTCTGTGTGTGTGTGTGTGTGTATCTGTCTGTTGGTGTGTCTTTCTGTCTGTGTAGCTGTGTGTGTCTGTCTGTCGGTGTGTCTGTGTGTTTGTCTGTCTGTCTGTGTGTGTCTGTCTGTCTGTGTGTGTCTGTCTGTCTGTGTAGCTGTGTGTGTCTGTCTGTGTAGCTGTGTCTGTCTGTCTGTTGGTGTGTCTGTCTATCTGTGTATGTGTGTGTGTGTATTTCTGTGTATGTGTGTCTGCCTGTCTGTTTGTCTGTCTAATTTTCTGTGTCTGTCTGTCTGTCTGTGTGTTTGACTGTCTGTAGGTGTGTGTGTGTGTGTGTGTTTGTCTACGTGTCTGTCTGTTTGTGTAGCTGTGTGTCTGTCTGTCTGTCTAAGTGTCTGTCTGTCTGTGGAGCTGTGTGTCTGTCTGTCTGTCTGTAGGTATGTCTGTCTGTCTGTCTGTAGGTGTGTGTCTGTCTGTGTAGCTGTGTTTGTCTGTCTGTTTGCCTGCCTGTGTGTATGTGTCTGTCTGAATGTCTATAGGTGTGTGTATGTGTGTGTGTGTTTGTCTGCGTGTCTGCCTACCTGTGTGTCTGTCTGTCAGTGTGTCTTTTTGTCAAAGAATCTGTCTGTCTGTCTGACTGTCTGTAGGTGTGTGTGTGTGTTTGTCTGCGTGTCTGTCTGTGTAGCTGTGTCTGTCTGTCTGTCAGTGTGTCTGTGTAGCTGTGTGTGTCTGTCTGTCTGTCTGTCTGTCTGTGTAGCTGTGTCTGTCTGTTTGTGTCTGTCTGTCTGTGTGTCTGTCTGTCAGTCTATGTGTCTGTCTGTCTATGTTTCTGCCTGCCTGTCTGTGCGTGTGTGTCTGTGTTGCTGTGTGCCTGTGTCTGTCATTCTGTGTGTGTCTGTCTGTGTTGCTGTCGGTCTGTCTGTGTCTGTCTGTCTGTCTATGTGTGTGTGTGTGCTTGTCTGCCTGTCTGTCTGTCTGTCTGCGTGTCTGTCTGTCTGTCTGTCAGTCTATGTGTCTGTCTGTCTGCGTGTCTGTTTGTCTGTCGGTGTGTCTGTGTAGCTGTGTGTCTGTCTTTCTGTGTTTGTCTGCCTGTGTAGCTGTGTGTGTCTGTTTGTCAGTGTGTCTGTCTGTCTGTCTATGTGTGTTTGTCTGTCTGTCTGTCTGCATGTCTGTCTGTCTCTTTGTCTTAGTGTTTGTCTGTCTGTGTAGCTGTCTGTCTGTCTATGTGTGTGTGTGTGTGTGTGTGTGTGTGTTTGTCTGCCTGTCTGTCTGTCTGTCAGTCTATGTGTCTGTCTTTCTGTGTGTCTGTCTAAGTGTCTGTCTGTCTGTGTGTCTGTCTGTTTGTCTGTCAGTGTGTCTGTCTGTCTGTGTAGCTGTGTGTCTGTCTGTCTGTCTTTCTGTGTGTGTTTGTCTGCCTGTCTGTCTGTGTAGCTGTGTCTGTCTGTCTGTCTGTCTGTCTGTCTGTCTGTCTGTCTGTCTGTCAATGTGTCTGTCTCTTTGTCTTAGTGTCTGTCTGTCTGTGTAGCTGTGTCTGTCTGTCTGTGTCTGTCTGTGTCTGTCTGTCTGTCTGTCTGTCTGTCTCACAGAGGACTCAGAGACACTGAGGAACCAGAGGACCAAATCCCAAACCCAGGATACAGAGTGTCAGTGAAGGAGGTACAGACGGTGTGGATGAGTGTCAGAGAGTCAGAGGAGACTTCATAGAAGGACAGACGTCCATCAGGACAGTCCACATACACTCCTACTCTACCAGAGGAACCACAGGGACAGGAGGTACGTGTGACTATGTTATTGTGTCTGAAGGAGTAAAAACCACTGTAACATTTCAGAATCCAGGACTGATTATTAGATCCAAACAAACAATCATCACTGTATCCTTTCTTACTGATTCCTCTGTAACTCACTGCTATAGAAACATTTCCATTCCTCTCCACCTCCCAGTAACAGCGACCAGTCAGACCAGTACTACACAGAACCTGATAGTGATCAAATCTGTCCTGATAATGAGGATAAAGCTCCTCCTCCTTCACACATGTCATCGTCCTGTTGTTGTCAGACAGTCTGAGGTTTCTGTTGATGGAGTTTGTGTCGAGGTGAATGTGACAGAAATCTGATGAGACACAAAGAAACAACAGTTGATCATGTGATGCTTCATTGTCTCTGTATCACTGACATGTTCATTCACTCAGAGCTTCATGAGGACACTTTGAATGAACACACACACACACTTACACTTCCTCACACCAGCTTTGATCCTCTGCTCTCCTCCATGGTCCGCCCTGCAGGAGCAAACACAGGCAGTGATTTACACACCTAAAGAGTCCAAAGTGCTGCTCAGAAACCTGATGCCATCTCCATCAAGCTCTCCATGTTTCTACTGGTTTGTCTTCAACAGCTTCACCTTCTTCATCTCCTTCAAAGTGTTCCTCTCTTCATCCTCACTGATTGGTTCCACCTCCTCTGATCTTAACTATACACTATTATATATATGTATATTTACACTATTTGGTCCTTTGCAGTTTAAATAAGTTTGGTAGTCGTACATATTTTTATTCTTTTTAGTTTTGAATGTGGATAATATCACACACTAAATCATAATTCTCCCTTTAGAAATACATTTGTCTTATGAATTCTAATACATTACAATGATAAATAAAGAATAAACAAACCTATTGATTGACTGTATATAGTGATATTCAAAAACCTAAAAATTAAACATAGACATCAATACTATTCACAGGAGTATACTTTACTAACCTCTCAACACTTCTCTTAATAAATAATAACAATAATCTTGATAAAATATATTATGACTTGTATCTAAAACTTCAACATTCACAACATTCACATAAATGTACATATATATACACTAACACATATAATTACACACCCATATATAACCTGATAAATAGAAATTGATAAAATACATATACACCCATATATATATATCTACACATAAACACACACACATGAAAAAAACTAAAAAAGAAAAAGATAACATAGATTTGAACATTAGCTGAAGAACTTTACACAAATAATTAACACTAGAAATAATAATTATAAAATACTTTAGTTTAAATATATTTTATTACTTTAACTTTTACAAAATAGGCTAAAAATGAATTAAATGAATAAATGAAAACTGAGACAAATAAATATAAAAATGAATGAATTAAATAAAGAAATAAGTAAACAAATACTTAAATAAGTCAATAAATAAATAAATAAGTTGATCTCCAAAGGCACCAAATATGACAAGACAAAATACTTTTGTTATAATGACAATTTAACAAAAACCTCTTGGGTAATAATAAAATAAAATAAAAAATCAGGACAACTTTGTTTTTTGAAAATAACCAAACACACATTATAAAAACTTATAGACTCAAAATGGCTCCATCCAGATAGTTTTGATTATGTTAAATCAGAAGAAAAAACAAACTGTTTCCTACAAAAACATGACCCGGATAATACTAATAATAATAATAATAATAATAATAATAATAATATAATAATAATATTATAAATATGAAATAAGAATAATGATAAATAATCTGATCTGACGGATCTGGACATGTCATCTACCCGGGCTGTTAGTGATTGGTAGATGACCGTTGCTATGGATACTATGGACAAATACAGAATGAACTCTCCCTCAAAAGGAAACACTCTGAAAAAACTCTGCTGCTGGGAAAAGACTAAACTATAGTGTTCTAATCATTCCCTCCTGATAAAACAAGTAAAGACTGAAGGACACGTCACAGAAAACAATAATGCTGATGCTGCTAAAATATGTTGGTGTATGTTAACATGAAACACATCAGTTTAGAAATCATTAAATCAAAACTATATGTTCAATCCCATAAGGTTTTATAGATAACGCTAATAATTCTGTAATTTGTCTCATGTTTAATTAAAAAATGAAAACATTAATGAAATAAGATAAAATACTAATTATTGAACAAACTAAAAAACTTAAATTGTAATATCAAATTAGGAAAATAAACTAAAATACATTTTGGTTGAGAAACTTTTTTAATAAAAGTTCAGCCTTTGTTTCAAAGTTAGATTTGAAACATTTCACATAAAAACATCTCCTCCAAAACCAGTAATTATTTTATTTTTAAACCTAAAATATATAAAGACTAAGAAAAAAATAGGAACCACAACAATATTTATGTTTTAGTTTGATTTGAATATTTCATTTAAAATCACTAATGTCCTAAAAAGTCACAACTTTCAATTATTACATTATTAATATTAATAAACATAGAAAACAAAACACACATCAAACAAATGTTTTTCTGATCTTAAATCAGAAATGTCCAAATCAAAAATATATTAAATTAAAACAGCTTTTAATGATAAACCAGAAATGAATTTCTCTTCTTTTTGACATGAAGATTATGAAATATATCTTGTGTGAACTGCAGTGAACTGGTAGAAAAACATTAGATAACACACAACACAACTTGTTCACAACTGATACAGAAAGAATATAAAAATAACATTGTTTGACCTAGAAAATAAACACACAACAGAATAATTACAACACATAAACATTGATTATATAAGATATTATGGAACCAAACACACACACACAACACACACCACACAAACACACACACACACACACACACACACACACACACACACACACACACACACACACACACACACACACACACACACACACACACACACACACACACACAGAGATATATATGTATGTGTGGGTGCATGAATAAGGATGATGTCATGCTGTATGTATGAGAGAAACGTGTTGTGAGTGTGAGTGTGCTAGTGGGCATGTCATAGAGTGATTGATTGATGGATGATGACACTTTATGTATAACTGAGAGAAACGTGTTGTGAGTGAAAAAATGTACCAGGGCGTGTCTTTGAGTGAGTGATCATGTGATAGAAGGATAACTGTTTGCACACATATATACATACACACATACATACACATATATATACAGACTTACACACATACCAGTTATTGTTTAATTCTTTAAATATTTATAATTTAAGATGGGTTAGGATCTTTCTTTTTAAGGAATTACTAAAAACTTTCTTGTTGATCATATGTTGATATTTTTGAACTGACAATTAGAATAACTTTTGGATATCATATTTATAGATTTCATTCTGTTTTCTTTCTCTTGATGAATAGAGTTGATTGACTTTATTTTTTTTGTAACACTCCCCCAACACTTTACATGTAGCTTGAATAAAAGTCATATTTTTAGTTAAAAGGTAAATGAACAAATGATCTTAATAACAGACATGGATAACATTATTTCATATATTGAGGAATCATATATATGTATAGACCCTGGCCCAGAATGCAGAACAGTGGTGATCACCTGAGGTTATAAAAACAACCTCACCACCTAAAATGTCTAATCAAAGGTGGGGGGCTGAACTGTACATGGTACGTGGTCTATAGATTAACTAGGATCTGTAGAGAATAATTAAAGACATAAATACAATCAAAAATCTGTGCCCTGGGAATCTATATAAATATTAGTAGAGGCATAATTAACGTAACACCTGGTTACATTTCTGTTTTGTTCTAATTACTGTTTTATTCTAATGATTTGATTTACTTTTCAGTTCTTTGGTTTATTTTCTTTACTTTTTTATTCACTTCTTAATAATCTCTGTTAGTTTGAATATTATGTTACAACTGGTAAAATATTGTCATTTCCTCTATTAATGTTCTAAAAATCTCACAACTAAACCCTTATGTGTATTATATCCTCAGATAGATAAATAAACTATGTAGACATGGATAGAATTAGATAGAAATTATAACTTGAAATATTTCAAAAAATCATAATCAATTTTTTGTTGTTTGTGCTTCAAAAGCTTCCATATAAACTTTATAAAGATTGATATTAATTTCTGAAAGTCATTTCCTGACTGGTCGCTGTGGGCAGGCAGGACCGTGAATGTATTTTTCCTCACTAAGAAATAATAATCAATCAATCAATCAGTTCAGGTTCCTGCTGTGGGTTTTCACATTCACATGGAAAGAGAAGTGATATTAAAAAAAAATACACACACACTACATAGCAATCATAGACTCACCTCACTATGTGGTTGTATGTAATAAAGAAATTATAAAATCTGTATTGAATAATTCTTACAACACCTTTTGTAATCATGTGATGTTTTATAAGATTGATTTTGATGAGCATGTATTCAGTTATTGTTTGTACAGATAAATATAAGTGGATAATTTCAAGTTTACTGTGTTTATTCAATTTAAACACAAATCATGTTTGTATTCTGTTCTGTTCTACTCATAACTTTTTTCTTATATTAAAACATAGTCTAACAGTAAATCCAAATAAATGTAATAAAGTTAAATAAAAGTTTTTGTCCCACTCTAACAATGGTAAACAAAATAGGAATATAACTTGAAATAAAATAATGTTAAAATAAATTAATGAGCTTACATTAAGTAACCTGATATTATAATTTCTAAAAAAAAAACGTTAATATAACATAATAAAACATAGTCTGAATTAAATATTTTGTCGTATTCATAATTTTATATAATCACACTGTTAAACAGTGTGAAGACAGGAAATGTTAGAATGGATTATTATTCATGGTTTCTTTTTATGTGTAATACTATAATTATATATCTTTATACTCAATAAATCTATTCATAAAATATATTCAGGTCAACTTGTTAGCTGTCATTTTCAGAACAAGGACAAACAGTTTCAGAACATCTGATTTCAACTTAATCTAAATCTAAAAACAACACAACCATGTACGTAAACGAAGAGACAAATCAGATATAAACAAGACAATCAGATTAACACTAAAATGTCAGTTTGACCCAAAAGGCACAAAGTCTAAATCATTAACAAATAAGAATAATTATAGTTTAAAATTAAACTTAATACACATTAAACAACTCATGTTCTATATACCTAAATAAATCAAATAAACAGACACTAAAGACCCCAAAATGATCAATAATAATGAATAAATCAACAAATCTTAAACATAATTTGTATTGCTTTAAATCACCAGTAAATGACATCTTTAACTAATTACAAGGAGCTGATCATTTGATTTCTAAATATATAAAAACACTGATAAATCTATGTTTGGGGTCCAGGGAGTGAGCAGACCCTGAGGACCACAGCTGTGTTTTAGATGAGTGTCTGTTCTTCTATTGACTTATGACTTGTTGATTCATTTTCTGTTCATCTCTAATAAATTGATTGATTGATTCAGCAAAACCTCTGACTATGTCTCTCTGTATGAAATCTCAGGTACTGAACACCAGAGTTAGCTCAAAAACTCTAACAATTGTTAAAAAATGATATTTGTAACATAAGTCTACAGTTTGAAATAAATTTAAAACATGATAAAAACATACATATTTCTGTTTTAATAATTGTATGAGTGGGTCAAGTTAAATATTTCATTATTTTATTTTATATTATGCATTGTTGGAATGTCTGTGCTAAATACATATTTTCATATTTTAAAAGCAGGGTAGGTGATGTTCTAAAGCCAGCATGATTTTGAATGTAGCTTACCCCCCTCCCCTCTGTGCTCCGTCTCACTCACATGCATTTGCACAGCTGCTGCAGAAGTGGATCTTAGCTCATCACTTGTATTGTGTAGAAACTACGTCGTCTTATTCAGCAGTAAGTAAACACTAAACTTTATCATTATATACTGTATGTTAAACGTGACTAAAAACTGTTTTAAGTCTGTCACCAATGACGCACTTTGAGTGTGGGCTCGTGCACGTGAGGGGTGGAGAACGAGTAGGGAGACAGAGAGACGTGATCGGTGAATAAAAAAAAAAAAAACTTCCTTTTTCATTGATCAAAGTTTTTACAGGTTTACAGCTGCTATAGATGATGGATATTCTTTGTTCCATTTTCAGAGCACATAAGATCTTAATTTCCCCTAACTAACCTTTAATTGATTGATTATTTGAAACATTGGTAATAATTTATACAATTGCAATGTTTTAATTTTAGTGGTTAGTAACATTCAGAGCTGGAAATGTTTATTTTGGTTTTGGACCAGTAATTTACATTTCAGTTCATCTCTAATTTTTTGACTTGATAACTTGTGTCAGAGAAAAGATTAAAATGTAATTTCATAAGATACATTTATATTTTTGTATGAACACAATCCTCACTGATTGGTTCCACCTCCTCTGATCTTCTCTGTCATTCCTTCATCAGCTCCTCATAGTTCTCCACCAGCCTCTCCTCACTCCTCACTACCTTCTTATCTCTGTCCTTCATCCCTCTAACCTGTCCCAGTCCTCCTCCTTTAGTGTCCCACCTCACACCTTCATCACATTCCTCTGATACAGGTCTCTGTCACACATGTGATGGGGATTGATGTGAACATGTGATGAGCTGCTGTGATGTGTCTCACCTCAGAGTGTTCAGTTTCTGAGAGAGCAGCTTCACTGCTGAGTCTCCTGGATGGTTGTAGCTCAGGTCCAGCTCTCTCACACTGGAGGAGTTGGAGCTCAAAGCTGCTGCCAGAGAAGCCCCGCCCACCTCTGTGATGACACAACCTGACAGACTGGATTCAGAAAAACATCCACAACTCAGGAAACAAGTGAGGACACGAGGAACAGGACAATGTTGATGGAACATGTGATCCACTGACCTGAGAGAGTCCAGTTTACAGTGAGGACTCTTCAGTCCTTCACACAGCAGCTTCACTCCTGAATCCTGCAGATCATTGTTACTCAGGTCCAGATGTTTCACACTGGAGGACTGAGAGCTGAGGACTGAGGACAGAACTGCACAGCTTCTCTCTGAGAGACCACAGAAACTCAACCTGATGAAGAATCAGAGAAACCTTACAGATGTTTGTCTGTGAGAGAATTAAAGACATGTTCTTCTAAAGTCACATACTTAACTTTCTTGGAGGCTTTGATCACTGGGAGCAGATTCAGAAAAGCTTCCTCTGAAGGACAGAATCTCTTCAGGTCAAAGACATCCAGATGTTCTTGTGATGACAGTAAGATGAAGACCAGAGCTGACCACTGAGCAGGAGACAGTTCCTCTGTGGAGAGACTTCCTGATCTCATGTACTGTTGGATCTGTTCCAGCAGAGAGCGATCATTCACTTCATTCAGACAGTGGAACAGGTTGATACTTCTCTCTGTGGACAAACTCTTACTCAGCTTCTCCTTGATGTATTCAATTGTTCTCTGATTGGTCTGTGAGTCACTTCCTGTCTGTGTCAGCAGGCCTTGTAGGAGCCTCTGATTGGTCGGCAGTGAAAGACCCAGCAGGAAGCGGAGGAACAAGTCCAAGTGTCCATTTGGACTCCGTAAGGCCTCGTCCACAGCACTCTGATGGAGAAGGTTAAAGTCAGGCTGACCTCCACTATGGAGAAGCTTAAGAGTTTGTTTGAATTTAAACATCAATGAGTTCTCCAGAAGATTGATTTTAGAGCTGATGAAGGTCTGATGGACATGAAGAGCAGCCAGAAACTCCTGAAGGCTCAGGTGGATGAAGGTGAACACCTTGTCCTGGTGCAGGCTGCTCTCCTCTATGAAGACCTGTGTAAACACTCCTGAGCACACTGAGGCTGTTCTGAGGTCCATGCCACACTCTGTCAGGTCACTCTCATAGAAGATCAGCTTTCCTTTCTGCAGCTGCTCAAAAGCCAGTTTTCCCAGAGACTCCATCATCTCCCTGTTCTGTGGACTCCAGTGTTGATCTGTGGCAGCTCCTCCATCAAACTTCACCATCTTGACTTTGTTCTGAAGGACCACATAGTGGCTGTAGATCTGAGTCAGTGTCTTGGGCAGCTCTCCCTCCTCTCTGCTCTTCAACATGTTCTCCAGAACTGTAGCAGTGATCCAGCAGAAGAGCGGGATGTGGCACATGATGTGGAGGCTACGACACGTCCTGATGTGGGACATGATCCTGCTGACCTGCTCCTCATCTGTGGACCTCCTCCTGAAGTACTCTTCCTTCTGAGGGTCAGTGAACCCTCTGACTTCTGTCACCATGTCCACACACTCAGGAGGGATCTGATTGGCTGCTGCAGGCCGTGTGGTTATCCAGAGTCGGGCTGATGGAAGCAGTTCTCCTCTGATGAGGTTTATCAGCAGAACCTCCACTGAGGTGGACTCTGAGACATCAGTCAGGGTCTGAGTGCTGAGGAAGTCCAGAGGGAGCCGACACTCATCCAGACCATCCAAGATGAACAAAACCAGGAAGTCCTGGAAGCTGCAGATTCCTGCTTCTTTGCTTCCAGAGAAGAAGTGATCAACAAGTCCCACCAAGCTGAAGCTCCTCCCCCTCAGCACGTTCAGCTCTCTGAAGGTCAGTGGGAATGTGTAGTGGACCTCCTGCTGGGCTTTGTCTTCAGCCCAGTCCACAGTGAACTTGTGTGTTAAGAGTGTTTTCCCAATGCCAGCCACGCCCTTTGTCATCACTGTCCTGATTGGTCGAGGTCTTCCAGGAGGGGCTTTAAAGAGCTCTTTTAGTGTGATGGCTCTTTCTGTTGTGTCTGATCTCCTGGATGCTGTTTCTATCTGCATGGCCTCATGTTCCTGGTTGACCTCTCCACCCCCTCCCTCTGTGATGTAGAGCTCTGTGTAGATCTCCTTCAGGAGGGTTGGACTTCCTGCTTTAGCCACGCCCTCAGACACACACTGGAACTTCTTCTTCAACTTGGACTTCAGCTCAGGTTTGTATTGAGGAGCCTTTGTTCCTGAATGAAGACAAACTTAATGTTAGAGTGGAGAAGTCAGAGCAGGTTTGAATATTGGAGATCAAAGTGTGTGATGTTCTCAGTCTGGATGGTTCCTCAGATTAAATGTGACTGATTGAATCATGCTTTGAAAAAGAAAAGCCAGCTTTGTGTCCTTCATGTGATGTTCCTCACAGTGAAGATGTTCACATGCTCTTACTGCTCTGCAGACGCTCAGCAAGCTCCTCCTGCTTCATCCTCTTCAGGAAATACAGTGTGATGTTCAGAAAGGCCTCCCTGCTCCTCCTCTGCTCCTCATCTTCACCCTCCATCTGACTCTCTGAGCACTCTGGATCATCTCCATCTACAATCTTCTGCATGTGTTTGAGTTCAGCCTTAACAAAGCTGATGATGTTGTCCTCCAGCAGCTGGAACACAAACACATTAAAGGTGATGAGTGAAGGCCTGCTCCAATCATCTGTGTGTGTGTGTGTGTGTGTGTGTGTGTGTGTGTGTGTGTGTGTGTGTGTGTGTGTGTGTGTGTGTGTGTGTGTGTGTGTGTATACAGTGGTTTGATCACAGACTGACACGGGTTTAGTGTCTTTGTAGACTTACACACCGTAAAGATGGAGTAAGGCTCAGCTCCAGAGGAACCATCCACACCCTCCAAGCTGCTGTGGAGAAGACACAGACACTCAGACATGCTGAGGAGCAGCTGGAGGAAAGCACAGGAAGCTCTGCTAACTTCATGTTGTAGGAAACAAAAGCACATCAAGCGTAAAGCTTCCCCCTTTTGCTAGCAGGAATTAACCAAGGAGCCTGTTTTTGTGTTATCACGAACTGTTTAAACACAACTGCCCCCGTAACTCTGAGATGCAGAACTAACCCCACTATGTGGTCTTTGAACTCAATACCGGAGCCGCAAAGACTGAACCAACTATTTGAAGTACTCAGTATGAACTCTTCTTTTTACGACTCCCCACAGGAGGGGGGCCTTCTCCCCTTCCTGCCAAACCAAAAGGACCGGAGAATCCAAGGACAGTTTCCCCCTTTATCACCTCCCTGCAACATTTACGATCGAAAGAAGAACATCCCTCTTCTCCCCCTTTTTTTAAACAGATACTGTGGGATGCTGTAAGTTCAAAGAACGGTCCCAATGCCCTCTGACCCCCTGTGGTGAGATGTCACAGAAGAACACTGTCCAGGCACCTATCTGAGAGATCTCCTAGTGAAGAAGAAAGAACAAAGAAATTGTATTATGTTTGAAAAGTTAGAAATGAGAACCACGAACATGTGTTTGACTGAAAAATTACAAATGAAAACATTTTTGGAATGATTTCTACAGAAATTGAAATTGCAAATATTGCCTGTTCAATCACACTCGTTTCATGTAATGCAATAACCAACAGAATGCTATTGTAAAGTGTTTATCATTTAAAAGTGCTTAAAAATACCAGAAAACATCACAAAAGTTAGTTTGAGGTATTTACTGCGACCATATAGTTAAGAGGAGGCATAACATGATTTTTGACATTTATGTTTATGAATAATTACAAGTAAAATGCATTAATTAGTTCCTAGAGTGATTCGAGGCTATTTCCTAGTCGTGTTTGGTAGCAAACTCTTTCGTAATACATGATATTTCAGGATATGATGTTGAAAAGATGTTTTGAAATATGTGGAATTAATTATTAGGCATTCTTTTATGTTTAGAATCATCCCTTGTCGTCTGTCCTCTGTCTTACACTCACACACACCCAAGACACACCCACAAGCTGAAAGCAGGGACAGTGACCAATCACCGACATGATCACAGAATGAACAACCAAAACGCCTCCTCCAGAAGGCGTCCACAAACTCCCTTTAAAAAAGGACGCGCAACCAGAAACGTCAGTTTTGGACGCGGGCGTTCATGCTCACCCGTGTTCCCTCATGTTCCAATCTTTTCATTTATTTCATTTTATTTTTAGTTGAAACAGTTAGATTTTGGAGTCTACAGCTGCTTGGTTCGGACGAATCCGGTACCTAGTGACGTGCGTAACAGCCGAAAGGAAGCCCGGCCCGCGACCCGTTGTGGTTAGCCAAGAGCCATTACCTAAGCCAGCTGCGAAGGCCTAACCGCCCGGATCGGCTGAAGGGGCTAAATTCTGTGGAACCGAAACAGAACCAACGGTGGCACGTCCTGCTACATTGCTTCAACAGCACCTCCAGGTCCAGCCTGACATCACCTCCAAGGTACAAGAATGAACTTTCATCAGCAACTTCATCTACAATAGATCACATACATATTTCCATAACTACAAACTTACACGCATTAACAACATGCTACACACTGTACATCTCATTCATGTTTGTTCGTCTCCCCCTTGTCCGTCCTCCTCTCTTTGTTATGAGCTCTCTTTATTTTATTCTTTGATTTTATGATCTTGTTATTGAATATGTATCCTGCATTTTTATCCAATATTTAGTAGACTAGCATGTTCCTAGATTAGTGATTTCACTTTATTACGTATAATCCTCACTTTTATTAGCCTAGAAATGCATTTCATCATGATTTAATTATCCCATTTCAACTGATATTTTGACTGTGTTAATTGTTGACTTTTGAATAAAAGGTTAAACATAATCTTTGATTCCTCTGATTCATTAAAGCTGTGTCTATGGTGTAGATGTTGCTGGTAGAATTCACTTTCCCCTGGTTTCACATTGATGAGTTTAGTCTAAAAACTTAGACATATTTCTCCTGTTAAAAGGAGTGGCACCCCGCAGAATTTGAAGTAATATTAATAATTATAATTAATATTCTTGGTTATATAACCCATTAATAATAACTCATCTTCCTACAATGTGAACATCAGTAACAGTGGGTGATGTCCTGCAGAGCCTCAGTGCAGTGAGTGTGGAGCAGCCTTTGGAGCTCAGCTCACGTGTGGAACATCTCAGCATGTTTCCACTGAACAGGAGAACAAGTCTGTTGGACTGAGGCTTTATTTGTCTTCAATCCTTCACAAATCTGAAAATCACACACTGTCTAAGACTCACCTACACACTGGAGACCATTCCTACAAAGCCTTTTCTCTTTCACCTTTCACTGTTTGCTGAAATTTACATCAACACCACTTCAAATAACATAGTCCATCAAAAGTGCTGAGTCATGTTCACCACTCACTCCACCAGATAGGGCAGCTGGGTAGAGGGTTTTTGATTGGGGGTGCTTACTACTCTCAATGGGCCACTTTTTCACCCTGCCTTAACGCACCTAACTAAATAGGGCAAATATTTTAAAACAAAACAAAAATTAAAAAAAAAAATAAATAAGATTATATATATACAGAAAATATTAGATAAAAATAAAAACACCATACACATACACAAACTAATACTGTGGCGGAGATAGTAATGACAACAGTGAATAGCAAGATCACAGAATACCAATAAATGTGCAATATTTGTGACTAGTGACTATCGGTAATGAGTGGCATTAGTTACTGTTTTACTGCTTCTTAAACACATTTTAAAAAAAGACCATTGACATACTTGTGCTTGTGTTTTTTTTTTCTGTTCAGTTTTTTGGTCCAGTCTGATATAGTATCATCTGTACATTTCACCAGTCTGGACTCTGTAGTTGTAAGTTTGTTGTGAAATGTATCTACTGGCTCTTTCCTTATCAATGCTGTTAAGTGCAAGGTTAAAGTTGCTAATCATAGGGTTTAGAATGTATTTGCAATATGATAAAAGATGATTCGTGGGTGTGTGTGTGTGTGTGTGTGTGTGTGTGTGTGTGTGTGTGTGTGTGTGTGTGTGTGTTTTGCTCTTTGTCCTACTAACATGCCTGAACCTAATACTGTAAATAAAATCAGTTAATTATTGAGTAGTTGTAAATTGTGCTGTAATACAAAGTCATACTATACTATATTTGTCATTTGAACATGAAACAATGACAGGCTTTATGATACGCACCGCTACTTGGTTAAGACGAGACACACCCAACAAATTGAACCTGTCTAAGTTCCTTCATCAGATCCACCCAAAGTTCTTAATATAATAACCTCAATACATAATATCAGATTATCTATCGATAAAAGCAAGCAAAAAAAGCAATATTTTTATAATAAAGAGAAAAATGTGTAGTTAAACATGTGTCTCCACCTCCCAATGAGGTCAGTGTGTGTGTGTGTGTGTATGTGTGCGTGCTGTGAGTGATCAGACTCCCTCCTGTTTCCACTCAGGTGTGCTGCATTACCAATCAAGCAATGAAAACAATGAAACACCAACCAGTGGTGGGTAGAGTAAAAGTACTGTTACTTCATAATGTTGAATATGAATTACTAAAGTAGAAGGAACAGTACTCATAAAAATAAATGTAAACAGGTTCCTTAAAAATACAATTTAAATTGAATAAATCATCACTATAATGTGTTTCATTAATAACATTCACACATTAAAAAGGCCACAGAGCTTCCACTTCCGGTCTCATGGCGTAAGCAGAGTAAGGGACCAGCTCCGTGTAAAACTGATTAAAAGTTTACTTTCCGGACCAGCCAACTTCAAATAAATCGAGCCACAACATCCGTGAGATCAGAATGTCTCAAAGGAGGGGCAGGCAATACACGCAGACAATTCTGGAGGTTGAATTTCACGCCGCCACCGCAGAAAAAAGTGAAGGTGCAAAAGCTAGCGGCGCTACAGGGATAACAGAAGAAAGCCCAATATCACTTGGCATTTTGCGTGCCGAGTTGAGATCAGAATTCAACTCGTACAGACACCATGCGATCATTTCTTAAAACAGAGATGGATGGTCTTTGCCAAGAAATACGCGTTGAGATGTCATCCGTACAGGAGACAACCAAAGCGGAGATGAAAACTATCCGTGACGAGCTAACGGAAAAAGTTGAGAGACTATCTTCAATGCAGGCGGAAGCGGCTGACACACAGACGAGCATGGAGCAGTCCTTCAGTGACGCTTCTGATAGACTTACGACTTTGGAGAACTCCTACCAATTTCTGCTGATCATAAGAAACTTCAGGATATTAAACATTCCAGAAGGATCTGAAAAGAATAAGCCAACCACGTTTGTGACTAAGTTTCTGTCCACAGTGCTTGGTGAAGAAAACTATGACGATCCCATCCTGGTTGATCGTGCCCACAGGAGCCTTGCCCCAAAACCACGTAGTGGTGAACAACCCCGACCTATGATCACTAACCTCCACTACTATTCGGATAAAGAAAAGATCATGTTGCTGTCTCGGACCAAAGGCAAGCTGTTCTTTGAAGGAGCACAGATACACATCTTCCCATATATGAGCCCAGAGGTAGTATAACAACGAGCAGTCTTCAATCAGGTGAAAACTAAATTCTGCGACGCTTGAATCCAATACAGAATGTTTTTTCCTGTCAAATTGGAGATTGCAGTCGACGGCTCCAAAAAAACATTCACCGACCCACGGGAAGTGGAGAGGTTTATTGACAACAACAAGGTACCTTCACTGGAGGAGCACTGAACGTAAGAGCACTAATTTTGACACTTGTGGTAATACTGTGGCCTACAGGAACTGTGTAACGGACTGAACCAGGTATCCAAAGAATGTGAATATTTGTACTTTTTATTTATTTTATTATTATTATTTTTTTTATTATTATTTACTTGTTCCTAAATTTCCTCACTATGAATGTATGTGCATACGTTGGCACACAAGTATACATAAATATGTTTATATGCATATGGGTGTGTATGGAGGTATATACATGTATATTTGTACACAATGTTATTAATTTATTTATTTAATATTATTATTTTTTTAGAAATACATTAATGTATATAATTAACAGTTATGGCTAAAAATTATATTTTGCATTTATCTGGGCATAAAAATTTGGTCAATATTATCTCCTGGAATTGTAAAGGACTCAATGGACCTGTTAAACGAGAGAATATATTGACTCACCTTAAAACATTAGACATGAATATCGGGTTTTACAAGAAACACACTTAAAAGATCAGGATCATAAACGGTTGCGAGCTAAATGGATTGGACAGGTGTATCATTCTAAGTTTCCAGTAAAAAACAGAGGCACAGCTATAATTATTAAAAAAAACAATTCCTTTTTCAGCATCAAAAGTAATATCTGACCCTCGAGGAAGATATGTTATTGTTACAGGAAAATTGCACAATAAATCAGTTACTCTCGCTAGTGTATACGCCCCCAACGTTGATGACGTGACTTTTTTTTGTTCTTTCTTTACAGCATTACCGAATATGGACTCCCATAAATTAATAATTGGAGGGGATATGAACCTGGTGTTAGACCCAACAATTGATAGATCATCACAAAAATCATCTATCTTATCAAAATCTGCCAAAACCATTCATAGATTCATGAACACCTATAAATTATTTGATCCATTTAGAGTTCTATCTCCTAACACAAGGAAATAATCTTACTTCGCTCTGGTTCATCATTCGTTTTCTAGAATAGATTTCTTTTTAATCGATAATGCATATTTAACAAACATTAAATATTGTGATTACAAAGCAATTGTGTTATCTGACCATAGTCGGGTGTCATTCCAAATAGAGATGGAATATGGCCGATAACCAAAAAATGGAGGTTTAATAATGCACTTCTATCAGATGATAAAATAATTGAAGAATTGCAGAAACAAATTGAAATATTTTTTCACACAAATGATGATCCAGATATAAAAAGATCTACTTCGTGGGAAACATTTAAAGCATATATCAGAGGCCAGATTATTTGCCAGAGTAGCTTAAAAAATAAACAACGGAGGGAAAAGGAGTTGAAATTGACTCAAGAACTAAAAGAAATTGACAACGTTTATGCTAACTCCCCTACACCTGATCTATATAAAAGAAAGCAGTCAGTGCAAACTGAACTCAATTTACTATATACAGCAGAAACCATTAAATCCTTGACACAATTAAGGTACAAAAATTCTGAATATGGGGGAAAAAAAACATGTAAACTATTAGCCCAGCAAATTAAAGAAGAAGCAGCATCAAGGTTAATAACAGAGATACAAACAGATACTGGTCAGACAACAACAAATCCTAAAATAATAAATGATACTTTCAAGAACTTCTATACGAAATTGTATTCTTCAGAATTTAATAATGATCCATGCTTCATAAAACATTTTTTTGATAACCTACAAATACCTACTATAAGTTGGGAAAACAAAATGATATTAGAACAACCTATATCAAACTTAGAAATAAAACAAGCCATACAGTGTATGCAAAACTCTAAATGCCCTGGACCTGATGATTACAGTGTCAAATTATACAAGACTTTTATAGACCAATTTCACCACTTCTTTTAAGTGTTTATAATGAAGCACTGACTACAGGTTCTCTACCTCCTACACTATACAATACATGCATTTCTTTGATTCATAAATCTGGCAAGGATCCACTAGAACCAGGTTCATATAGACCCATAAGTCTCCTGAATGTAGACAACAAAATATTGGCAAAGATCTTAGCCTTGCGTTTGGAAAAGGTCCTTCCAACTCTTGTGTCACCAGACCAAACAGGATTTGTTAAAGACAGGCAGTTGTTTTATAACATCAGACGACTGTTCAATATTATCTACACTCAAAACCCAAATAAGGAAGTAACGGAAATATTGCTCTCACTAGAAGCCGAGAAGGCCTTCGACAGGGTTGAGTAGATTTTCTCTTCTCGGTCCTGCCGAGGTTCGGATTTGGCCCCTTCTATACTTGTTTAATTCATTTACTTTACGCTCAGCCTAAAGCGTGTGTTCACACAAATAATATGGATTCTTACTCTGTCCCTCTCCACCGTTCAACACGACAGGGTTGCCCTCTGTCTCCCTTGTTGTTTGTGTTGGTCATAGAACCTCTTGCTGTTTTGCTGCGCTCTGCGGGCGATTACGAGGGGATTGTAAGAGAGGGTACAGAACATAAAGTATCCTTGTATGCAGACGATCTGCTTTTAAACATTTCAGATCCATCTTTGTCTCTACCAAAAATTATGACCATGCTATCAGATTTCAGTAAAGTATCGGGATATAAAATTAATCTGTCAAAAAGCGTACTGTTTCCAATTAGCTCTAAAGCAAAAATTCAAATACACATGTTCAGCCCTTTTTCCTTCACTGTTTCAGACTGTTTCAAATATCTTGGAATAAATATCACAAAGGAAATCTCTGGCCTCTTCAGCAAAAACTTTGTGAATCTATACAAACAGAGCAACAGATCGAGAAGTGGTTTAATCTCCCGATCCCTCTCGCTGGTCGAATTAATATCATCAGAATGAATGTTCTGCCAAAATATTTATTTTTATTTCAGTGTGTTCCAATTTTGATTAATAAGAACTTTTTTTACCAAAATAAACTCTTTAATTACATCCTTTATTTGGAATTAAAAGACACCAAGAATTAAAAAATTGTTTTTACAAAGACCCAAACCCATAGGAGGAATGGGATTGCCCAACTTCTGGTTGTATTATTGGTCCTGCAGTATTCGATGTGTCATTTTGGAATGGATCTCTCAAACCTGATTGGGAACAGATGGAAAATCAAGCTTCCGCCCCTAATACATTGAGATCATTGATATACTATACCTCCGATCTTTCTAAAGAGTCAAAATCCAGTTGTGTCTCATGCATTAAAAATATGGTCTCAGTTCAGAAGACACTTTCAGTGGAATCAATGTTCAGTCCTTACACCAATAACTGGTAATCAAGCACATAAGTTGTTTTCAGGTCAAACGTTTCAACAATGGGACCTTAAAGGAGTGCATGCAAGTATAGACCTTTTCATTGATAAATTATTTCCAACATTTGAACAATTAAAACAGAAATTTAATATTGATCACAAAGACTTTGTAAAATATTTACAAATACGTAATTTTACTAAGACAACATTTTCCTCTTTTCCCAATCAACCTGAAGTTTGTCCTATGAACAATGTATTACTGAATAAACCACTTAAAAAAGGATCAATTTCTGAAATATATAATAACCTTTTCACAGATTGTATAACTACACTTGACCATATAAAAGATGGTTGGAATGAAGACTTGGGAATAAATATCACAGACGACCAATGGACTGAAGCTCAAAAAAAGATCCACTCTTCTTCAGTTTGTATCAGACATGGTCTGCTGCAGTTTAAAATCCTATATCGATTGCACTTCTCCAAACAAAGACTGTCCAGGATGTTTCCGGGACTGGATGCTTCTTGTGAACGTTGTGGCTATGCCCCTGCTTCATTGTCTCACACATTTTGGAACTGTCCATACATCACCCTCGACTGGTATGAAATAATTGAGACTTTGTCAGTCATTTTCAATGTTGAACTCCCAGCTGACCAGTAATGTCATTATTTCTTTCATATCTTTATATTCTGTTTTGGTCATATTTTTCAATATGCTTCAATTTTTCGATTCTCTATAACGTTTTTTGAACAATGACGCCACAGTATTTGCAGCGGAACTGCCAAATTAGTACATCGACTCCAGGCCCAACACTTCGAGCAATCCACCATTTTTATTTCTGGCTTTTATTTTGTAGTCCAAGCTCCAGGATGCAGAAGTTACAAGAGGATAAGTCAAAATGTTCGGTTGTTGGATGTAGTAACCCACACGCTTCATTACAACGTCTCCCAGCATCAGAACCTTTTCAAAGTGCCTGGTTGAGTTTTATTTTTCACAGAAATGTACCCACATCTGTGGGTAAGGTCATTTTTGTGTGTGTGAAGCACTTCAAGGATGACTGCTTCATCAACCTCCACCAGTATAAAGAAGGATTTACAGAAAGACTTTGTCTGATTGAGGGTTCAATTCCTTCTATCTTTGGAGACGACGAACAGAGCACTTCGGTAAGCTGTAAATAACGCTAAAAAGTGTGACGATAAGACGTCCCTCTCATTGTTTTGTTAGCATTAGCAGTTGCACCGTCTTCATATGTTAGCGCTGTGTGATCGTTTTAGATCCTTGATGATATGGCCTACGTGATTTAATTTAAGTCTAAAGTTTTCGTTAGTCATTTCATTTTGCTGTTTTTTCTCTGAAAAGACTATTAAAATGCATTTCGTGACGTTAGCTTGGTGCTAGCATTAGCTCGATGCTTGTATTAGCTCACTTGTTAGGGTTCTGCAGGTTCATCATCTTCATTTTCATCTCGCTCCGTTGGGTCAGACTCTGGCTGGAACATGTAAGGCTGGATGGACAAGTCTTCCATTGTTGACATTGTGTAAATAACGTGTAAATAAACTTTTTCTGCGCCGCTACATAGCCGTATCTCTTCTATCAAACTACAAAAATGGCCGAACAGGGTGGAGTTGAACCGACTGTCACCTCTGCAACCTGGAGAGGGGGCGGGGTATGAAGTGTCTCATTTGCATTTAAAGAGGCCGCACCAAAACGAGTTGATCTCAGAAGGACATCAGAAAAGGGGTAGAAAAGGGGTGGAGCTATAATAATTAGGAATTCAGACCCAAGCATTGCAGTTCCACTTTATATAGACCACAACTGTATGATTTAAATGTAAAAAGAAAGGATTTAAAACCATGATATGTCTCCTTTAAGGCAAAAAGAACAAATGTTTTACTCAATCTGGCAACCCTTTATTAATTATTATAATGATATGTAAATTTGGACGGACCTCCTAATACTTAATTTGACCTAGTTATTTATTTTGTACTTAAGGCCTCAAGTGTGTGCAGGATTTTTTTGTATTTGTTTTCTTTTTTCTTTTCTTCTCAGTTTACATTCAATGTATACATGTAAATGATTTGTATATAACTGTTGGAAAAATAATTAGGGAAAAAAAAAAAAGGCCACAGTAGCTGCTGATTCAATGACCTTGATCTGTGTGTCTTTCAATCTGTGTGTAGAATTAGGATTTGTAAACAAAGTTGTGTGTGTGTGTGTGTGTGTGTGTTAACATCTGAGGGGTATTCCATAAAGGAGGGTTAACAAACTCTGAGTCTATCCATAAACTCTGGGTCAACATACCCAGCAATGGGAAACTTATGATGTAAACCTTGGGTTACTAAAGTGTACGCGCGCGACAAAAAGCCATCATCAATGGATCCAAGATTTAATCAAGCTGCCATGGCAACCACCCAGAAAATAGTGATTTATTCACCGTATTGGGTGAAATAAGCCGGTGTTTGAGGAATATGAGCCTGTTCTAAAGGTGTGTTCAGTCTTCAGTGACTATAGTGGCTTAAATCACCCGTAATTAGTCACACTTTTTAGTCGCTTCATCACTTTATTGCTTCAGTGACGTGACGAGCGGTGAATAATATGAATAAAATGTGTCTGAGGAGACGTGTCAGCAGCATAGGATGTCTACATAGAGAGTCCTCCTGTTACACTGGATATAAAGACAGTAAATGCCGCTTGATATTGCATCAATTATATTGATTTTTATGTAATATTGTCGCCACAGTCATCTCTACGTCCTCATAAATGTTATAAGAAAACACTGAAGCGGGACGCGAACCCACGACCCATCATTTCCAAGTGCAGCATCACAGTTCACTGTGCCATCATACCTTCAAAGATGTGTGAACTATAGATTTAACTGTATAACAATATAAAACAACAATTGAGCCTTAAAAGTGGTTTTATTTAAATTATCATCTCCTCCTTTATATTATCTACAGGTTTGTATCCAGTGAACTTTACTACAGACGTCAGTAGATGTTTTAATGTAGATCAACCTCTCAGTGACTTTCACTTAATGATCTGTATCCACAATGCTAGAAAGAAAACTAAAAAAAAAAAAAAAAATCAACACAACATTAGTAATGATGTGAACACGTCTGTGGTGTGTGATGTTACTAATGTGTTTCAGAGAAAAGTGTAAAGGTTTATTAAAGTGTTCAGAAATGGTGTTCAGGTGGGCGGAGCCAGGTAGAAACCCAGGGTTTCTTTGATAAAACCTGCCAGCAACCAGGTTTAGTTCACGGACAATGTTGCCATAGTAACATACTCAGAGAGGAACATACCTCGCATTTAGGAATGAGATACTCAGAGTTTGAACATAACCCGCTTTATGGAATAAACCTCTGTATGTGTGTGTAATCAAACCAGGACATTCTATGGGCTGTCTCTGTGAAACCAGTAGTTGTCAATGGTACTAAGTGATTGACTCTTTAATTAGAGGCAAACTTCACAGATTAGTGTCGTATGTGTTTGTCTGTTCTGTCTTTAATGGAATATATATTTATTATTATTATTATTATTATTATTATTTTTATATGTCTCACTGTCACAAGGAGCCGAGGTAATGATTTATCAAGTGATCGTGATGCCGTCGTCAACTACAGCCGTTATGATGAAGATCTCTGTTATCATCTAATATTTATAGAGACGCATCGTAACTGATCAGCTTTATTGATATTTTTGTTAAGACAAATAAAGTTGTATTGGTGCATGTACCAAGTGTTCATTTACGCTGTTCTTCTTCTTCTGATTTTTTTTAGTGGTAGTTTCCTCTTCTTCTTCTTCTGTGTTGTTGGAGGTGGTTTAGTTGGCAAACAGCGTGTTTTATAAACGCATGTTTTATTAATAAGTTTTATGACATAGTTATTTAACGTAGTCACACTTTTACACATTAACAGTGTTACGACCCGAAAGGAATTAACATATTTATAAAGGACAAGGGGAAACCAGGATATACAATTTTAACATTTTTATTTATGTATTGCCAGGATTGCTGGGTTTCCACTGTTTCCTGAGGAAAAAGGAGCTATCAGCAAAGCCCTAAATCCCATGTCCCAAAACTAACAAAAAAACAAAGAAAGACAAGGTAACGATTGACAAAGTAAGAACTGAAAGTTGGACCTGACGAGTCAGCTAAACAGAACAAAAAGGTGCAGTTCCAGGTTAACACTGTACAGGGCCCGCTGAGCTGAGGCCACACCCAAACTAAGAAATGAAAACCAACCCCGTCTAAACCCACCCAAAGAAAACATGAAAACAGTACTCCCGATCCCGTCAGGTCTAAACCCAAACCATAACCTTAGAATCAAAAGGATCCAGCAGTGTCCAGCCAGTCAAGGCACGGCTGTGCCCGCGGCTGTCAAACGCTGACCAGACGAGCACGCGCCCACAGACAAGGCGCGCTACCGACAGCAGAGCGGAGTGCAGCTGAGTGGCTATCTGAAGATAGGGAGGGGCGATTTACCCTACTGCCAGCCTAGGATAGGTGCGCTGTACGTAACAACAGTATCAGCAGCTTCCTGTCTAGGTTCTTTCATTCCTGCCTTTTCTGTAACAACTGTGTTGTTTTTGGTCTGAATTATGAATTTTAATTATTCATCATTTTAAATTTGGTCGGACCAGGTTATGAAGTGGATCAGATCTGAGGGAGTTTAAAAGCTCCGCCTTTTGGTGTGCAGTACTAGCAATGTTGCTCTTCACTGTCGTCATGGATATAAATTCATGATAATTATTTAATCAATCAATCAATCAATCAATCAATCAATCAATCAAATTGTATTGTATTTATAAAAAGAAGCTCCTTCCACACAGCAAGTATAAGATCATAAGATGTTCCTCCTGGAAAGACACACTGCCAGTTTTCTCCATTGTAGTGATTGGTCAGATGCTGCAAGCTCCACCCCTTTCATGTGAATGTGCACGTATCCAGACTGAAAACACTTGGCTATAATTAGCGTGTTATTATCGACCTTCGTAGGACAGCTTCTCTCTGACAGGGAATGTTTGGTTAGTTGAAGCTAACAGAGATTAATCCAGGATATAATAATCTAAATTAGTAGCATAGGGCCTTAGTGTCAGACACTTTGTTTATTTGTTGAATCCATAAATAAGGCCTTGATAATAAACAATGACCTGTTCTCTAGCACCACCATCAGGTCAAACTTTTATATTACAATTAATTTATCTGGAATAGTTTTCATCTAAATATTTTCTAATGTGTGGTGAATATTCATGACTCTCACACAATGAACCATAGTGATTGATGTTGGTGGCCCCACCCCCTCCCTGCTCCCCCCTTATAGACATTTATTTACTAATTTCTATTTCTTTTTTGTAAAATATATAATAATAATAAAAACTCAAATTGTGAACAGAAACAATTATTCCTTCACACCAGTCATACTAGTGGTGGTAAGCTACATTATAGCCACAGGTGTCCTGGGGCAGACTGACAGAAGTGTGGCTACCATTTGGTGCCTACAGCCCCTCTGACCACCACCAACATTCATACACAGTTCATACACATTCCTATGGAGTTATTCACTATAAAGTTTCACTCCTCTTTTACCAGTGGATGAGTTTTTATTTTTTTTTTTACTTTATGGGGTTTTTTTTTATGTTTTTGTGGTTGTTTTTTGTGTGTGAGAGGTTTCACATGTTTGAAAATGAAAAAATGAAATTACTTTACAATGTCATGTATCAACTCTGCCTCTGTAGGTGTGGAGATGTAAAGTCACACACACACACACACACGTTTTACACCAATGTGTGTAACATGTGTTCATCACAATGAATAAATATCATCATGATCATCTTATGTTTAATCAATGTATCAAATTAGGAAAAGTCATAAAATATAAAGCAAAAAAAAAGTCTATTATTTTTTGAGTGATAAACATTGAATGAGGTCAAATTGACCCTAAGAATAATAGGAGGGTTAAAAGGATTGCTGCTACCATATATGGTCAATTGGAGGCGTGTCTTAATGTAAATGATCCTGAACGTGTGCTAGCTTTAGAACAGGTGGGATTAATCAACACTGCTGTGTGTACGACCTCTGTCCACACGCTTCATAAATACTGATTCTTTTTGTACTGGTGCACATTCTACATTTCATTGGTCTGAACGTATTTAGAACCAGTTCTATGAACGGATCAATAAATGAGGCCCCTGGACCATCAGGAAGATAACCAGCAACCTTCTTTATGTGGACTCACTGTGGGTCAGTAGATGGACCTCCTTTGAATCCAATGAGTCTGCCCATGGACCGGTCACTTCTAAAGGACACACAGCTGGGTCCAGGTTCAGATCCAGATCCAGATGTGAGCTGCTTCCTGGTCCTTGAACACACACACACAGACTGAGAGTGTAACACTGATGTGTATGTGTGCATGTGTGTTTCCACTCAGGTGTGCTGCATAACCAATCAACCAATAAAAACAATGAAACATCAACCAGTGGTGGGTAGAGTAAAAGTACTATCCATCCATCCATTTTCTTACCCGCTTATTCCCGTTTTAACAGGGTCGCGGGGGTCTGCCGGTGCCAATCTCCGGCTCTCATAGGGCGCTTGGCGGGGGTACACCCTGGACAGGGCGCCAGTCCATCACAGGGCAACACAGACACAGACAACCATTCACTCTCTCATTCACTCCTATGGGCAATTTAGAGACTCCAATCAACCTTACGGTCATGTTTTTGGATTGTGGGAGGAAGCCGGAGTACCCGGAGGAAACCCACGCAGCACGGGGAGAACATGCAAACTCCACACAGAAAGGACCCAAGTGTCCACCCCAGGGCTTGAACCCAGGACCTTCTTGCTGTGAGGCGGACGTGCTAACCACTAAGCCACCGTGCGCCCGTAAAAGTACTATTACTTCATAATATATAATTACTCAGGTAGAAGGAAAAGTACTCGTAAAAAAAAAAAGTACTCAAGTAGTGAGTAACTTCAGATGATATTTATTACTTCAAAAACAAACCATCACTCTCTGAATGAGAGGCTTGGATATATTCATTAAAAAATGCTTAATAAACATAATCGACATAATAAGTGTGACAGTATTTTTATACATATTTCTTTTTCGGAGAGAAGATGATCAGTAGTACAGCAGCTATTACAGAAAGAAGAAGACATATGTAGGGAAACTATGGTTTATTTAGCTCTTAACAACCTGTAAATATTACACTAAACTAAACCCAGTGAAATATAATAGAAGTTTAATAGATCTCTAGTTTATGAAGAAATTAAAAGAAGATATATAGAAAACAATTTCCATCTTAAAGTGTAAACTTTACAATCAAACCAGGACATTCTATTGGCTGTCTCTGTGTAACCAGTAGTTGTCACTGGTACTAAGTGATAGACCCTCCAATTGGAGGCAAACTTCATTTTAAAAAACATATATATATATAGTAAATGTTAATGGAGAAATCTTGTTGATGTGAGGAATTTGGATATTTACGAAAAATAGAGCGAGAGATTAAGGACGTCACATTCTGTCAGAGTGAACAGAACCAGAACTGAAATCTGCACCTGGTTTCCCTCCACAGGTCCTGGACCTGAGGTTTATTCCATAAAGCAGGTTATGTTCAAACTCTGAGTATGTTCAGGCTGAAATGAGGGAAACTCTGAGTATCTCATTCCTAAACGCGAGGTATGTTATTCTCTGAGTATGTTACCATAGCAACATTGTCCATGAACTAAACCTGGTCGCTGGCAGGTTTTATCAAAGAAACCCAGGGTCTCTACTTGGCTCCGCCCACCTGAACACTGTTTCTAAACACTTTAATGAACCTTAACAATTTTCTCTGAAACACATTAGTAACATCACACACCACAGACGTGTTCACATCATTACTAATGTTGTGTTGCTTCACTTTTTTTTTTGTTTTTGTGCAAACGGTAGTTTTCTTTCTAACATTGTGGATACAGATCATTAAGTGAAAGTCACTGAGAGGTTGATCTACATTAAAACATCTACTGACGTCTATAGTAAAGTTCACTGAATACAAACCTGTGGATAATATCAAGGAGGAGATGATAATTTAAATAAATCCACTTTTAAGGCTTGATTGTTGTCTTATATTGTTATACAGTTAAATCTGTAGATCATACATCTATGAAGTTATGATGGCACAGTGAATTGTGCCGCTGCTCTTGGTAGTAAAGGGTCGTGGGTTCACGTCCTGCTTCAGTGTTTTTTTATGACATTTTTTAGGACGTAGAGATGACTCTGGCGACAATATTACATTAAAAATCAATATAATTGATTCGATATCAAGCAGCATTTACTGTCTTTATATCCAGCGTAACAGGAGGACTCTCTATGCAGACATCCTATGCTGCTGACACGTCTCCTCAGACACATTTTATTCATATTATTCACCGCTCTTCACGTCACTGAAGCAATAAAATGATGAAGGGACCAAAAAGTGTGACTAATTACGGGTGATTTAAGCCACTATAGTCACTGAAGACTGGACACACCTATAGAACAGGCTCATATTCATCAAACACCGGCTTATTTCACCCATTACGGTGAATAAATCACTTGTTTCTTCTGTTTGGTTGTCATGGCAGCTCGAGTCATCTTCGATCCATTGATGATGGCTTTTTATCGTGCATGCACGTAAGTAACCCAAGGTTTACATACACAGGGTTGATTAACCCACTTCATACCAGCTGTAATGGAATCAGATACCCAGAGGTTCCCATCTCATGGTATGTTGACCCAGAGTTTATGGATAAACTCAGTGTTTGTTAACCCTCCTTTATGGAACACACCTCTGATCTACACACACAATAAGATTAACCTTATTTTGAACGTTTTAAAGACATGTGAAATAAGTGTTTATCTCTGGTCCTCTTCCTACAATAAATAAATAAATACATAAATAACCAAAGAACAAACAGTACATGGATTGGTGTCGTATGTGTTTATCTGTTCTGTCTTTGATGGAATATATATTTATTATTAGGTTCCGATGTCCCAGAATGGGACAGAGGAACCTATTGTTTTCGCTATTATATCGTTTTATTATTATACCCCGCCCGCCTTTGATCGCTAATTCGACCCCCTAAAAATGCCCGAAAACTCACCGAAATTTGCACGCACCTCAGGCCTGGCGAAAAATTTGATAATTAGGTGGCGTGAAAAAAAACGGACAGAAAACGCACACGTAGCGTGCGTTTTCGCCGCCAAAAAAACGATGGAACCGCACGACCGCCAGGTTTGACCGATATGTACGAAAATCGCCACGTGTAGTCTCCGCCCCAGAATGAGCAAAAAGTTACATTGTGACCCCGCCCAAAACCAAACAGGAAGTCAGCCATCTTGGGTCAAAGGTCAAAAATGGCGTTTCGCCCTCGAAACGCATCTGCGCGAACTAGTCTGAGGGGATTCATCCGATTCGCTTAAAACTTGGCAACACCACATAGGACCCATTGAAGATGAAAAGTTATCAAAAGAATTTTCGTATCTGTCACGGTTTGGTCGTGGCGCCGCCACAAAAATGCAATGCTAATTTTCGTTAGCACGCAAAAAATTCCAAATCTCCATAACTCTGACACACAAACTTCGATCAGCTTCAAATTTCACACAAAGGACATGTGCCCAAGCTTGGTCATGACTGCTTTGAAACATTTCCCATCATGCCTTGTGTTTTCGACCGGTGTCATTTAAGGTCATGTACACGGTTAGCATCAACAGGACGCCGTTCTAGGAAAAAGCTTATAACTCTAGAATGCAATGTTCAAACTGCTTCATTTTTGATACACATGATGACCGTACAGCCATAAACAAAACTCGAGAACCAATTTACCCATAATACCTTGCGTTCTCAGAGGGCGCCACTTCTGTGGTCGTCCAACACGAGCAGCTGTAGCGGAGAGACGATATGTCGTGTTGACTTCAAAACACTGTAGGATGAACCTACACAGAGGGGAGCAAATTGCTATGGAAGAAAAAACAGGCTGTGATCAGTGGGAGGGGCCTATAATGACACGGGAGAATCCTTCGCCATCAGCACGCTATAATAGGAAAATGCTTATAACGCTTCAATGCAAAGTTCAAACTGCTTCATATTTGATACACACGATGATTGTCCATCCATGAACAACGCTCGATGACCAAATTACCCATCATGGCCAGTGGGAGGGGCCTATAATGACACACGAAAATCCCTCGCCATAACTACGCCGTTATACGAAAACGCTTATAACTCTAGAGTGCAAAGTTCAAACTGCTTCATATTTGATACACACGATCACTGTCCAGAGCTAAACAACAAACGATAAACAATTTACCCACAATGCCTTGCGTTCTCAGAGGGCGCCGCTTCTGTGGTCGTCCTACACGAGCAGCTGTAGCGGACAGACGATATGTCGTGTTGACTTCAAAACACTGTAGGATGAATCTTATTAGATGGAAGCACATTGCTATGGCAAATAGAGCAGGCTGTGAAAAGTGGGAGGGGCCTAACATGACACAGGAAAATCCCTCGCCATAACTACGCCGTTATACGAAAACGCTTATAACTCTAGAGTGCAAAGTTCAAACTGCTTCATATTTGATACACACGATCACTGTCCAGAGCTAAACAACAAACGATAACCAATTTACCCACAATGCCTTGCGTTCTAAGAGGGCGCCGCTTCTGTGGTCGTCCTACACGAGCAGCTGTAGTGGACAGACGATATGTCGTGTTGACTTCAAAACACTGTAGGATGAACCTACACAGAGGGGAGCAAATTGCTATGGAAGAAAAAACAGGCTGTGATCAGTGGGAGGGACCTATAATGACACGGGAGAATCCTTCGCCATCAGCACGCTATAATAGGAAAATGCTTATAACGCTTCAATGCAAAGTTCAAACTGCTTCATATTTGATACACACGATGATTGTCCATCCATGAACAACGCTCGATGACCAAATTACCCATCATGGCCAGTGGGAGGGGCCTATAATGACACATGAAAATCCCTCGCCATAACTACGCCGTTATACGAAAACGCTTATAACTCTAGAGTGCAAAGTTCAAACTGCTTCATATTTGATACACATGATGACCGTACAGCCGTAAACAAAACTCGAGAACCAATTTACCCATAATGCCTTGCGTTCTCAGAGGGCGCCGCTTCTGTGGTCGTCCAACACGAGCAGCTGTAGCGGACAGACGATATGTCGTGTTGACTTCAAAACACTGTAGGATGAATCTTATTAGATGGAAGCACATTTCTATGGCAAATAGAGCAGGCTGTGAAAAGTGGGAGGGGCCTATCATGACACAGGAAAATCCCTCGCCATAACTACGCCGTTATACGAAAACGCTTATAACTCTAGAGTGCAAAGTTCAAACTGCTTCATATTTGATACACACGATCACTGTCCAGAGCTAAACAACAAACGATAACCAATTTACCCACAATGCCTTGCGTTCTCAGAGGGCGCCGCTTTTGTGGTCGTCCTACACGAGCAGCTGTAGCGGACAGACGATATGTCGTGTTGACTTCAAAACACTGTAGGATGAACCTACACAGAGGGGAGCAAATTGCTATGGAAGAAAAAACAGGCTGTGATCAGTGGGAGGGGCCTATAATTACACGGGAGAATCCTTCGCCATCAGCACGCTATAATAGGAAAATGCTTATAACGCTTCAATGCAAAGTTCAAACTGCTTCATATTTAATACACACGATGATTGTCCATCCATAAACAAAGCTCGATGACCAAATTACCCATCATGGCCAGTGGGAGGGGCCTATAATGACACACAAAAATCCCTCGCCATAACTACGCCGTTATACAAAAACGCTTATAACTCGAGAGTGCAAAGTTCAAACTGCTTCATATTTGATACACACGATCACTGTCCAGAGCTAAACAACAAACGATAACCAATTTACCCACAATGCCTTGTGTTCTCAGAGGGCGCCGCTTCTGTGGTCGTCCTACACGAGCAGCTTGTAGCGGACAGTCGATATGTCGTGTTGACTTCAAAACACTGTAGGATGAACCGACACAGAGGGTAGCAAATTGCTATTGAAGAAACAACAGACCGTGGTCAGTGGGAGGGGCCTAAAATGTCACTGCAAAATTCTTCGCCATTAACACGCTGTAATAGGAAAATGCTTATAACGCTCCAATGCAAAGTTCAAACTGCTTCATATTTGATACACACGATGATTGTCCATCCATAAACAACGCTCGATGACCAAATTACCCATCATGGCCAGTGGGAGGGGCCTATAATGACACACGAAAATCCCTCGCCATAACTACGCCGTTATACGAAAACGCTTATAACTCTAGAATGCAAAGTTCAAAGTGCTTCATATTTGATACACATGATGACCGTATAGCCCCAAACAACAAACGATAACCAAAAACACCCACAATGCCTTGCGCTCTCAGAGGGCGCCGCTTCTTGGGCCGTCCTACGCCAGCAGCTCTAGCGGCAAGACGACATGTTGTGTTGACTTCAAAACACTGTAGGATGAATCTTATTAGATGGAAGCACATTGCTATGGCAAATAGAGCAGGCTGTGAAAAGTGGGAGGGGCCTATCATGACAGGAAAATCTTTCGCCATTTCTTGGTAAATGCAATATCTCAGTTGTTTTTACACCAATTTACACCAAATTTGCTCAGGCCAATTCCCAAAACAGTGGTATACGTGACCGTGGGTTACCGCCCCCGGCCGCTTCATCGGAACCTATGACGCCGCTCGCGGCTTTAATTATTATTATTATTATTATAGCCAAGACGAGGCAACAATTTATCAAGTGAACGTGATGCCGTCGTTTAGTTCAACCGTTATAATGAAGATCTCTGTCAATAGAGACGCATCGTAACTGATCAGATTTATTGATCTCTTTGTTAAGACAAATAAAGTTGCATGTACCGAGAGTCCATTTCTCCTGTTCTTCTTCTTCTGATTTTTTTTTAAAGTAGTTTCCTCTTCTTCTTAGTCTGCGTTGTTGGAGGTGGTTGGTTGGAAAACAAGGAGTCACAAACGTGTGTTTTATTAATAAGTCATATGACATAGTTAAATCATACCTGTCAAGTTTTGGATTTGAAAATAAGGGAAATTTTCTGGCGTCCACTACAAGTCGTCCCACCCGCCCAACTAAGCTCCAGTATTCCTTATATTTTAAGATAGATGTACAATAAATCTAAAATACCCACTTGTCAACCACTTACTAAATACAATGATATGATTATAATCTGGTAAGTCGACCTTTATTAACATTAAAATGCTGTGAACATTCCTACTAGGGCTGGTGATATGGACCAACACTCATATCTCAATATATTTTATCTAAATGATGATATATGATATAAATCTAGATAATTTTATCAAATAAAGTCTGATCAGAAAGAAAATTCTGGGTTAAATTTGCTGATGTAAAATGTTACACAAGGTACATTTATTAACAAACAACTGATCAATATGTGTCACTCATTAATCATCTAACTGAGCTTTACATGTTGTTCTGAGAAGTAAAAGCAGCGACTCCTAAAACTAGTATTTTGGTATATAATAAGTTATTATATACATAATGATATATAATATTATATACATTTGATACATAATAAGTTATTATATATATATATAAAATATTATAGTTTTCTATATCGCCAAAATAGAAAACTCGATACATCTTGAATCTCGATATATCGTTTATTTAATATACTTAAAGTTTATATACAAGTCAACACATTGCATATTTACTGTTAATTTCACTTTGCTTGTCTTTAAGTTTAAAAATTAACATTTTATTTTATTATATATTTTCTTGTAATTTCTCATGCTCACTCATGTGGTTCTCTGGTATTCACTAATGACTTATTAGACACATTTATTACAGACTTTACATTCTTTAACACTTTTTAAAGCAGTGAATATTTGTGGAGCTTGTGATTGGCTGATTTTTCATGGTGACTTACGTGGTTCCTTCCTCTGTGGTAGACGTTAAAATCTCAGTTATTAATCTAACAGAACGTGTAACTGTGTCCCATCCTGCTGCTCTTTAGGAAGTTAAACTCTGTGTCACATTTTACAACGTATTTACACCAGTTCTTTGTTTTTTTCACCAGAACGTCTTCATTCATTCATCTCTGTTCTGAGTTATTTCTGGGTTTGTTGCTGCTGTCAGCACTAATCTCCCAAGAACTGCCACTCAGGCTAATTGAGGTGACAGTTCTCACAAGATTTGCTCTTTAAAAAGTCACACATTTCACATTTTAAACAAGATTATTGTTCATGTATCACTAAGCGAGTCGTTATTCAGGATATTTGTTTGTTTGTTTGTTGATCCTTGATTTCATTTATAGCTTTGGTCAAAATCCACTGGAAAAAGTCTGTTCACACATTCATAACCTCAAATATCACCAACACATTTTACCCTTGGGGTCAATCTGACCCCAGGAATATTTACCTCCACAAAATGATTTTTTATAAAATCACTGACCAAGTTTTAGGAGAAGGGTCTGTCTGCGGCTGGGTGCCCTATGGGCGTTCCTGCTAGTTTTTCATCAACCAATCAGAGGAAGTTATGCATCAACGACATCAAGGCGGCAGCATTGAGCATCCTAGGGTAAAGCTTGCTGGAAAGCATTAAAGAAGAATAAGAAGGAACGACATCAGTTCCATACATGTCTGTGGTGAATTTCTGGGGGTCTAATGGGAGTGGGGGAGGGTTATTTACATTATTTATTTTATTTTATTATTTTTTTGTTTGTTTTGGTCTTCTTAAATTCTGGTCCACCTAGAATCCAGTAGGTGGCAGTAATGCACGTCTCAGTTGCAAACTGCCATAAAACATCAAAAAAGAAGAAGAAGAAGGACATCATGTCCACAACTTTGGTAAAAGTGAAAGCTGCAGTCAGACTTTACAATAACCAATGAACACAGCTGACTCCATACATGTCACTCATCTCTGTAGTAACTATTGTGTAATACTGTAGTATTGTTTTGTTAGAATGGTTTATTAGTGTGTGTAATACTAGAATTATATATTTTATACTCATTAATCCTGTTAATAATAAACAATCAGCCCAACTTTTTTCAAAGCCCCACAGGACAAAAACAAACTGTTTTAAAACGTCTGATTTCAATTTAATCTAAATCTAACAATAACACAAGCAAGTGCGTAAGCGATGAAACAAATCAGATATAAATAACTAGGACACTCAGATTTACACTAAAATGTCAGTTTGACCCAAAATGCACAAAGTCTAAATCATTAACAAAAAATTATATTTTAAAAATTAAACTTACGTTAAACAACTCCCATAGACACACCTCATCAAATGAACAGACACCATTGACCTATAAATGATCAATAATAATGAATAAATCAATAATCCTAAACATAATTTGTGTTACTTTAAATCACCAGTAAATGTCATCTTTAACTAATAAACTGATCATGTGATTTGTAAATGTAAAACATCTTCTAATTAAATAAATACTGTAACTTTTGAAATCTGTGCTTTGACTAATAAATGTTTTCCTGCATGTACGTCTTTATCTGTGATGAGCTCATGTTTGACCCTGACAATCACTAATGTTTGACGTATCATAACTAAAGAAGTCACATGACCCAGCCATGTGCCAGGCAAAGGAGAAGAAACACCAGATAACATGAAATAAAAATGCTTAGAAATCTATGTTCGAGGCCCAGGGAGTGAGACGACCCTGAGGACCACAGCTGTGTTCTAGATGAGTGTCTGTTCTTCTATTGATTTAATATTGTTGTTGATTCATTTCTGTTCATCTGTAGTAAATTAATTGATTGATTCAGAAAAACCTCTGACTATGTCTGTGTGTATGTAATCTCAGGTACTGAACATGAGAGGATGTGAGAACAGTTTCCACGGACAGTTGACGAGTCACTTTACCTGCTGTTTATTCTGTCCATGTGCTTATGCTGCTGATACATAAACATCACAGTAAACACTTTAGTCTGAACCTACTGCTAACAGCATACTAAACTTACTCTTGGTATTTATATACCTAAGTGTAGTGTTGTGTTCAAGACCACACTATCCGAGACCAAGACTTGCCCGAGACCAGAATGCACCGAGACCAAGACAAGACCAAGACTTTCGGGAGCCGAGACCGAGTCAAGACCAAGACCGAGACAAGCCGAGACCGAGACCAAGACCAAAAACATTTTTTTTTCAATTTAAAAAAATATATAAATAAATAAAATTATGACAAGGTTCAACAGTTAAATAACATCTCTCTTTAATTTTAGTTCATTTTAAATACATTTGACGGACAAAAAAGGTGCCTGCAAAAAATTAACTAAAATATTAAAACTACTACTGCTACTGATAAATTCACAATTATTCTACATATTTGAAAACAATATTTTTATGTCAGCTGAATGTACAGCAAGTGTTTAAAAGTATTTCTGCCAAGAAATAATGATTCTTGATTCTGATTCTTTCAGTTGTGCAGGTCAACAGGTCACAGAGTTCACAAGATCATTTTTTAGTTTGAAAAAGCCTTTACACAGGTTATTTTTATTAATTCACTTAGTTGATATAGTTTAATTTGGTTGCTGTAATATAACTAGAATATTAAATTAACAAAGGTTTCCAACTGTAACTGTAAAAGTGAAACTTTCTGAAATAAAACTACAAACAAGTTGTCAGCAGTGTAAAAAACAAAGAGCTACAGGTAGATGTGAAACTAAATAAAACAAACTCAAACCCTGGAAAAGTCATGTAACAAATTAATCAATTGTTCTTGTTGAGAATTATTATTATTCTGGATACAGTGGAAACAGATATTATAAAAAAATAATTATATTGTGAACCTGTTTATATTGTGGGGAACATATTATATAAGACACAAAAAAAACACCACTTTAAAAAGAAAATAGATTAATATAAGACCTCTTTACAGTTATTTGAGTCATTCTGTGCTAGTGCAATGGCGGCGGCCCGGACTACAGCCGACATTATGTAATAAAGCCTTAAAAGACATGGATATAATGAAAAGAGTGGATGGACAGATGCATAAACATGCAGACTTTCACACGGACACACACGGACTTATTAAACACACACAGACTTATTAAACACACACAGACTTATTAAACACACACTGACCTCAGTAAACACGGTAAACGGAACAGGCTTCACCGCTCAGCTGGCACTAGGACCCAGAAGCAGAGTAAGTGCATCCCCAATCCAGCCTTCACAGGCTGTAATATCATCAGTTTATCATTTTACCAGTTATTAGAGCTACTGTCTTTACCAGGGAGATAATATTTATTACTGGTGATTGTTTTCTGGAGTTTTACAGGGATTTTTACCGGTGATTAGTTCATATCTCCCTTGTGCTCCGCGGTCCAAACTGACACCATAGTCACACACGTATGAGTGTCACACACGTCACTCAGTCACATTAAGGAAGGTTGTGGTCATTATACGGGGTGGATTAAATAATGAATAAAGGATTGTTTTATCCCGTTCTTCTCCGTGTTATTATCACATTATAAAAAAAGTTTAAAAATAGCAGGAATTAGTGCTGGTCTCGAACGGTCTTGACGAGTCCGAGACAAGACCGAGTCAAAATGCTTTAGAGTCCGAGACAAGACCAAGACCTTTAAAATTTGGTCTCGAGACCAAGACCGGTCTTGACCACCACAACACTACTTAAGTATATAAATAGTAGTTTTTATAGTCTATACCACAGGTAAGATTTTTAGGCACAAAGAGTGGACTTATCCTTAATATTTCAGATGTTTATAATGTTATCCTGTTTTATTCCTGTTCTATACTGGTTCCCCACTGTGGGATAAATAAAGATTCTCTATCTACTGACTCTGTACTTGTCATTAACCAGTAGTAATAATGAGAAATACTAACTAGTAAGAATGTAATAAGTTATCACAATGTTCCCACTCACTTCATTAGTCACTATCTACTATTTATTTTGTCCATATCTTTCATAGCCTTCACTGAAAATATTCCTCTGGAAGCTGAATTAGAGTGTAGGGCATATACAAATAGGACAAGTTTAATTATACTTTTTTAAACTTAAGATATGTACCAGATTTGTTATTTACTAAATATTTACAGCCATTTATATTTGTTTCATTATCTTGAGTGCTCTTTTTATTCCTACTGTTACTGGGACAAATGTTCAGTGATGTGGTGGTTTTCTTGAGAAAATAAGCTTTTAAATAATATATAACATGCCTTGGTAGTTCATATTAAATGAAAAACTGTTCAGTGCAATATTGAAGTGTTTTAAAGGGATAGTTCGCCTATTTAAGACATGACGTTGTATGCAATCCTCACCAGCACTATAGTGCATACACATTGTCTCACTCAGTGGTCACCTCCCTGGTCCGAGTTCGGGCCGTTTGAAGTTGGTCAAGAAAGTAGTTCCGGTTAGTTTCCGGGGCCACAAAACTGTGCGTTTTTAATAGAAAAAAATATATGCGTTTGAAAGCTTGATTCATTTACGTCACAAAACCGCCCACAAAAAAAATTCATACCTCCGGTTTTAATCGGCACTATTTTCTCTTCCGTTTCCATCAATCCGCGCTGCCGTCAACGTCATCGGTGCGCCTAATCCCATCAGCTGTTGATAGTGCGACTCGCGGACAACAAGTTTGACTCCGAAACTTCCGATGATGAATGCAATTTTAGCACAATATCAGATGAAACAGATGATGAAGAAAGTAATCGTCCTCGCTGAAGTGAGCACTGCACACACGAAAATCCTTTGTACTGATATTTTCGCTCCCGCAGAATAGCCAATGGCAACCAGCCAAAGCTGTCTCATAGTTATATCAGAAACTGGAAAACGATGGAAGCTGAACGGTGATCCCGGCACATTTTTGTGGTCACAACCTGGGAATTTACAAGTTCGTATCATTGTTAATGTACGTACGTTTTACTTTCTCTTGCTTCGGTCTTCCGTCGTTGCTATTAGAGTGTGTAAACCCTATTATCGGACGTTGACGGCAGCGCGGATTGATGGAAACGGAAGAGAAAATTTTTTCTATTAAAAACGCACAGTTTTGTAGCCCCGGAAACTAACCGGAACTACTTTCTTGACCAACTTCAAACGGCCAGAACTCGGACCAGGGAGGTGACCACTGAGTGAAACAATGTGTATGCACTATAGTGCTGGTGAGGATTGCATACAACGTCATGTCTTAAATAGGCGAACTATCCCTTTAATGTTTTTTCATCTGCCTTAAATGTGTCAACTTGTTCATTAAAACGATCTTGAACTTTTCGACCTTTTGCCACATTTCAGGCTTCAAACATAAAGATATAAAACTGTAATTTTTTGTTTAGAATCAACAACAAGTGGGACACAATCATGAAGTGAAACGAAATTTATTGGATATTTCAAACATTTTTAACAAATAAAAAACTGAAAAATTGGGCGTGCAAAATTATTCAGCCCCCTTAAGTTAATACTTTGTAGCGCCACCTTTTGCTGTGATAACTGCTGTAAGTCACTTGGGGTAGGTCTCTATCAGTTTTGCACATTGACAGACTGGAATATTTGCCCATTCCTCCTTGCAAAACAGCTGGAGCTCAGTGACGTTGGATGGACAGCGTTTGTGAACAGCAGTTTTCAGTTGTTTCCACAGATTCTCGATTGGATTCAGGTCTGGACTTTGACTTGGCCATTCTAACACCTGGATATGTTTATTTGTCAACCACTCCATTGTAGATTTTGCTTTATGTTTTGGATCATTGTCTTGTTGGAAGACAAATCTCCGTCCCAGTCTCAGGTCTTTTGCAGACTCCATCAGGTTTTCTTCCAGAATGGTCCTGTATTTGGCTCCATCCACCTTCCCATTAATTTTAACCATCTTCCCTGTCCCTGCTGAAGAAAAGCAGCCCAAACCATGATGCTGCCACCACCATGTTTGACAGTGGGGATGGTGTGTTCAGGGTGATGAGCTGTGTTGCGTTTACGCCAAACATAACGTTTTGCATTGTTGCCAAAAAGTTCGATTTTGGTTTCGTCCGACCAGAGCACCTTCTTCCACATGTTTGATGTGTCTCCCAGGTGGCTTGTGGCAAACTTTAAATGACACTTTTTATGGATATCTTTAAGAAATGGCTTTCTTCTTGCCACTCTTCCATAAAGGCCAGAGTTGTGCAGTATACGACTGATTGTTGTCCTGTAGACAGAGTCTCCCACCTCAGCTGTACATTTCTGCAGTTCATCTGCAATATATTTGCTTGCACATTGCTCCTTGGGATGTTTAAAGCTTGGGAAATCTTTTTGTATCCACATCCGGCTTTAAACTTCTCCACAACAGTATCTCGGACCTGCCTGGTGTGTTCCTTGGTCTTCATGATGCTCTCAGCGCTTTAAACTGACCTCTGAGACTATCACAGAGCAGGTGCATTTATACGGAGACTTGATTATACACAGGTGGATTCTATTTATCATCATTAGTCATTTAGGTCAACATTGGATCATTCAGAGATCTTCACTGAACTTTTGGAGAGAGTTTGCTGCACTGAAAGTAAAGGGGCTGACTAATTTTGCACACCCAATTTTTCAGTTTTTTATTTGTTAAAAATGTTTGAAATATCCAATAAATTTTGTTTCACTTCATGATTGTGTCCCACTTGTTGTTGATTCTTCACATAAAAATGCAGTTATATATCTTTATGTTTGAAGGCTGAAATGTGGCAAAAGGTCGAAAAGTTCAAGGGGGCCGAATACTTTCGCAAGGCACTGTATATCTATGTACATTTAAAAGCTTTTATATTTATTACATTTATAACTCAAATCACTCTCAAAATTGTGTAGGAAGTTATTGTCTCTTTAAAATGGACACATACTGTACTTACATCAACTTTATATGTTTATTTCCTCTGATATATTATTAAAAAACATCCACAGTGACAGGAGGTGTCACCACCTTGTTTTCTTTACACATCTAGCAGCCGAAGAAGAAGCGGTGGGCATTCTTGTTTCAGATAGGGGGTGTTCCCGTGATAAACGGAAATGCCCATTTATGGCCGCAGATGGACGATATTGAGTTTTATGGGGTATGTTACTAATCTAGATTACCTCTTATCTAACGCTAACTTCCAGGATTTAATCAGTGTGTCCTAGACTACAAAGCTAACGTCTTACAGAGCTAAATCGCCATGGTAACTTATGCTGAACGGCTTGCCTGCTCAGCACCAGGTTTTTCCTCTGTCTCAGATCTTAGTGAGTGATAAAGTCAGAATATTGATGCAATCCTTTCATTTACTGATGACATCATTTAGTAAAGATATAGATTTATATCAGATAGACTGATCTACAGTCAGTATGACAGATCATATGCACAGACGGGTGAAGTCATATATTAATTCAATGAATGAATTAATTTATGACCTCACTCGTCCACACATACAGATCTAGACACAGGCTTCATCATCTGACTATGAATGTGTAAAAGCATGAGATTATTTATGATATTAATCCATTAAATGTGATATTCCATCTAATGGATTAATATCATAAATAATCTCACACTTTTACAAATTAACAGTATCAACAGCTTCCTGTGGGGGTTCTTTCATTCCTACCTTTTCTGTAACAACTGAGTTGTTTTTGGTCTGAATTATGGATTTTAATTATTCATCATTTTAAACTTCAGTAACACCTGACCTGGTCAAACCAGATTATGAAGTGGATCAGATCTGAGGGAGTATAAAAGCTCCGCCTCCTGGTGCGCTGCACTACTGTTGCTATTCACAGTCATTATGGATATAAATTCATGATATTTATTTAATCAATCAATCAATAAAATGTTATTTATAAAAAGAAGCTCCTTTCATACAGTAAGTATAAGATCATAAGATGTTCCTCCTCTGCCAGTTTTCTCCATTGTAGTGATTGGTCAGACGCTGCAAGCTCCACCCCTTTCATGTGAATGTGCACGTATCCAGACTGAAAACACTTGGCTATAATTAGCGTGTTGTTATCGACCTTCGTAGGACAGCTTCTCTCTGACAGGGAGTGTTTGGTTAGTTGAAGCTAACAGATTAATCCAGGATATAATAATCTAGATTAGTAGCATAGGGCCTTAGTGTCAGACACTTTATTTGTTGAATCCATAAATAATAAACCTTGATAATGAAACATTAACCTGTTCTCTAGCGCCACCATCAGAACAAACTTTCACTTTTACAGTTAGTGGATCTGGTGAACATTCATAGACATATATATTTACTTATTTTTATCTCTTTACATTATGATAATAATAGAGTCAAAGCATGAACAGAAACAATTATTCATTCACTCCAGGCATACTAGTGGTGGTAAGCTACATTGTAGCCACATATGCCCTGGGGCAGACTGACAGAAGTGTAGCTACCATTTGGTGCCTACGGCCCCTCTAACCACCACCATCATTCATACACAGTTCATACACATTCCTATGGAGTTATTCACTATAAATTTTCACTACTCTTTTAACAGTGGATGAGTTTTTATTTATTTATTTTTTACTTTATGGGTTTTTTTATGTTTTTGTGGTTGTTTTTTGTGTGTGAGGGGTTTCACATGTTTGAAAATGAAAAAATTAAATATCAGTTTTACTTTATAATGTCATGTATCAACTCTGTAGGTGTGGAGATGTAAAGTCACACACACACACACGTTTTACACCAATGTGTGTAATATGTGTTCATCACAATGAATAAATATCATCATGATCATCTTATGATTAATTAATTGTATCAAATTAAGAAAAGTCATGAAATATGAAGCAAAAAAAAGTCTATTATTTGTTGAGTGATAAACATTGAATGAGATCAAATTGACCCCAAGAATAATAGGAGGGTTAAAGGGATTGCTGCTACCATATATGGTCAATTGGAGGCGTGTCTTAATGTAAATGATCCCGAACATGTTCTAGCTTTAGAACAGGTGGGATGAATCAACACTGCTGTGTGTACGACCTCTGTCCACACGCTTCATAAATACTGATTCTTTTTGTACTGGTGCACATTCTACATTTCATTGGTCTGAACGTATTTAGAACCAGTTCTATGAACGGATCAATAAATGAGGCCCCTGGACCATCAGGAAGACAACCAGCAACCTTATTTATGTGGACTCACTGTGGGTCAGTAGATGGACCTCCTTTGAAGCCAATGAGTCTGCCCATGGACCGGTCACTTCTAAAGGACACACAGCTGACACACACACACACACACACACACACACACACACACACACACACACACACACACACACACACACACACACACACACACACACACACACACACACACACACACACACACACACACAGTGTAACACTGATGTACAGAGGTGTGAGTGCTGAGCTCTGACGTGGTCTCACCTCTGATCTTCAGTCTGGATCTCATGTTGTTCCTTCACCGTGTCCTGATCCATCTCCACGTCATGAGATGATGAGCTGAAAATATGAGTGTGAGACAGACAGCGCTACCTGAGTATCATGGTAAAGAGTGAAAACACACATTAGAGAAGATAAAAGATATCAAAGCTCTGAGTTTCACAACAAATATCTGGAGCTCTGAAGTTTAACAGCACATTGACTGGATGAGAGTTAGTGCTATACACTGTGATGCTAACGCTAAATGCTACACGCTGTGATGATAATGCTAAATGCTACACACTGTGATGCTAACGCTAAATGCTACACGCTGTGATGATAATGCTAAATGCTACACACTGTGATGCTAACGCTAAATGTTACACACTGTAATGCCAACGCTAAATGTTACACACTGTGATGCCAACGCTACATGCTACACACTGTGATGCTAACGCTAAATGCTACACGCTGTGATGATAATGCTAAATGCTACACACTGTGATGCCAACGCTACATGTTACACGCTGTGATGCCAACGCTACATGCTACAAAATACTAAATTTCATTTGGTCGCATCTGTGTCCGAGGGCTTAGGATGACCTTATTTTGAAAATCCAAAAGGATGAAACTTCCTCTTCCTCTCTAAGTCCTCCTCCTGTGAATCAGGGTCAGACACAGACACTACACATGCCACCATGTCCCCAAACACACAGCTGCTGCGTCACCAACACTCAGGAGAGACATGGTCCATGCTGCGTTCACAGACACTGGGACAAACACACACAGCTGCTGTGTCACCAACACTGGGGACAGGCGTCAGAGCCACGCAGAGCAGCAAAGCACAGTTGGGGCGCAACAAGCAGACGCAGGGCAGGGTAGAGCGCGCTAAGCTCACCGAGCATTGTGACGGAGCGTATGTGGGGCGTGCTTATTGGACCTGTGGTGGGGGGGGGAGCGAGGAAGAACGAGCCGAGTGTGCCGAGCACAGTAGAGCGTACATGCACAGCACATACACGATTCCACACCAAAGAGGAGGACCTCATCAGAATCGGCATCGAGGCGCCAGAACTGATGGACTATGATACCAGGCCTGGGTTAGGAGACCCCACTATCAGAGCTGGACCCTCTGAATTGAATACCATGGGGTGAAGCAATGCAGATGTTGGCTATGATACTGTTAAGTTAATTGAAGTACAGCTTTTCTGCAAAATAAATTAAAAAAACAGAATACATGCTGTTATTTAAAACAGCAAAGCATAACAATCCTCCGCTTAACAAAAAAAAAGCGCGCGACCAAATTCTGTGCTGGTGCGACCAACTGAGAAAGTTAGTCGCACCAGTACCACCACTGGAAAAGTTAGTGAAGAGCCTTGTCTATTGGTGTCTCACTATGAGGAGTTATCCTGGTTGGATGCGTTATTAATGGTAAAGGCTCTTGATCTACATTGAGTTAATAAATTACTTGATGTTATTGTTTTCTTTTAGGTTTAAAGAGTCAATGTTGAAATCATCATGATATGTTAATGTTACTGGATAAAGTTAGCAGATAAAGTCAGCCTTAACCACAGTTTCATTAATGCCATTCATCCAACAATGTGGAATTAGTGAAAATATTTTTAAACGTGATTTATTTTGCTGTAGTAAATTAAATTAAATTAAATTAAATTAATGAATTAATTAATAATAATAATGATTAATTAATGCCTGAAAATGTGCCTGCAGAATTACTTGAGTTTACTTCACACACAACTCAGTTTTATCTACCCACATAGGTTACATATCTTCCTTTTTTTTTATTTTTATTTTTATCCAACAGTAGCTTTTCAGTTCTGTTATTTGTGAAAAAGTGCAAATGAAGTATTTGAATATGATTACCTCACAGATTTTGTTAAAGTTATATTCCTGATTTATTTAGTTCACTCCTGCTGACTTTGACGAACCATTTAATTATTGAATTAATCTTGGTATAAGTGCATAGTAAAAATCTAACGCGTATTTGTATATGTATGAACATAATAAATATGTTTTCAATGTGTTCTGTCTGGATGTGTCCTTCTAAATAGAAGTTGATTGTATGCATAAAAGTTGTATGACTATTATTATGTCAATAAACATTGGGATGTGATTGATCTTAATGCAAGTTTAAGAACATTAAAGAAAATTTAAAGTAATACATCCTGTATAGTATACAATACATATCAACACATTTTTAACCAAATTATTAGTGGCCTGAACTGCATCAAAAAGCAGATAAACTAGTTGTTTACACTAATCTTTAAAAGGAATTTACATTAGGAAAAAAAAAATATTCATGGAAATACATAAACATATATTGTAAATACACATACATATGAGGGTGTACTGTATACATATTGTAAATCAATGCTGTTATTGATGACAATTTACCAAAAATCCCTGTTATGTCACCCACAAACTTTTCGCAACATTTAGCAACAACCCACATTTAAAAAACATACTTTTGACTAGAATTACAGCAATATTTTTAAAATTTGTGTTGAGTTTCTTCTCTTAAAAGTATAATGTCAATGTTCAATCTAAATGTTAAATATAAATATCAATCTAAACTTTTAATCTTAAATCTAAATGTACATCTACAGCTAAATGTTGAATCTAAACATTAAATGTTAAATCTAAATCTAAATTTCAAATGTTTAATCCTAATCTAAATGTTAAATCTAAATGTTAAATGTGAAATCTAAATGTTAAATGTGAAATCTAAATCCTAAATATAAATGTTAAACCTAAATGTCATGGGTGAAACTAAATATATAGCTAAAATGCAAATTCACCAAAAGAACCAAAATAAAAGGAAATTTAAATGTAATATCTAGAATTAACATTTAGATTTAGATTTAATAGTTAACATTTAGATTTAGATTTATCATTGACATTATCTTTTTACGAGAAGGCAATTCTCACAAATTTCACAAATATTGCTGTAAATCTGGTTAAAATGGTTTTTTTTTTTTTGTTAAATGTTACAAAAAGTTGCTGTTTCATTTAGCATGCACGACCTTACAATTGGCACCCATACATCAGTGATATATTTATGTAAATGTTTCTTTATTGTTTGAATCAGGAAGCCCTGTGGAGTGAGGAGAGAGAGAAGAAGAAGAAGCTGACAGCCCTGCAGGACAACATTTCAGGACTCTACGGCTCCTTAGACGTAGTTTGGACAGTAAGACACCATTATTTTATGACATTTTAGATATTCTATAGAACATTATTCACTGATGCATTGCTGGATGTTGTGTTGATCATGTGTACTGGGTTGTGTTTGCCTGGTGTTGTCTCAGGGACATTTGCAGCCTGTGGTTTGGTGTTTCCTGTTTCCGCTCTATCTAGGCTGTAATAAACTGTCAGTCTTACACAGGAAAGTGTGCCTCTGTTCATGTGTGCTGTGTATCTTTATCAGTTTCCAAGATCCTGTAACTGTAGTACATGAAAATAAATTATCATTTACTTTTGTGTTTGTAATGTTAATGTGTTAAAGCTGTTTGATTTTATGTTGCTTCTATTTGATACAGCAAATGTTCTGTGTGTGTGTGTGTGTGTGTGTGTGTGTGTGTGTGTGTGTGTGTGTGTGTGTGTGTGTGTGTGTGTGTGTGTGTGTGTGTGTGTGTGTGTGTGTGTGTGTGTGTGTGTGTGTGTGTGTGTGTGTGTGCGCTCAGAGTAGACAGTGAAACATGCAGTGATAGGTTATTTTTTTTTGTTTTTAAATATCTCGATACTTTCAAGCTATATCACGATATACGACATATCTGGATATTTTGCCCTTGCCTTAAGAAGATGCTTTCATGTATAAATTGGAACCAGAATGTCAATACTTAATATATATATTAATGTTTTCTCTGTGACCTAATTGGGGTTTCCTCTAACTATTATAGCATAACATACCTGTTTTTCAGAGACAAACCCTTAAAATAAGGTCAGTCAGTTAAAGCTACATGTCTAACGTCACACAGGGACCTTTATTATTATAAGTGTAGAGAATAATATTATAAGTTATATAATAAATTATGTGTATTTGTGCACATTTTAAAAACAAATTCAGCTGACCAAAGTGCTGTACAGTTTTTTATTATTATAATTAATGATCAATTATTTATTTACACACACACACATGCGCTGTAATGATGGCCTTCTGATGACTTTCCCTTTAAGGTCCCTATGGTAACCATGGTAACGTAAGGTCAGAAGTGAGTCAGACTTGCCTACTTCCTGATTTGTACTGAACACATGGACGTAGTTTAATGTTACGTTTCTGTTACCATCCCCTGTGTAACGACTAATAAGCAGTGTTTGAGGTTCCCCTGTATACAGTAAACGTACAGTGTGATGGTAACCAGTTGTTTTGAGTTCTGTTTATAACAATATTGACCCACAGACACCTCTGGATCTATACAGCACACACAGTGTTTTACTGAGCATCAAAGACTTTGTCATTATGGGGACCATGTCCTTAGTAATATGTTAGGTTACTGCTTTGGTAATCTCACCCCACTTTCATAAGGCACAGCACCACAGTAAGATAGATAGTAAGAGCAGAATAAAGCATACTGGTGGCTCTACGGAAGAAACTTTTAATGTTATGTGAATTATATCAATATTACAATATAGTCCTATGCTATATCTCCTAAATAAATATATCAATATTTATTAAAAACTTGATATATCGCCCAGCCTTAGTTCTGTCTCATACATTTTCCAACAGTCTGCTACATTACAACAACCATTCTTTTCCTTTCTAACCTCCACAGTCTCACTGCAGAGAAGATTTGCTGAAAAGTCAAATCAAGACTCTGGAGTCACAGTTACATCATGTCTACATGCAGGTGAGCAGCAGCTGCTAAAGAAGCAAAGAATCCATTTGTGTGTAAGTGTAAGAGTAGATGTTGCTCTTTACCTTTGTTTGACACTTTCTGTGATGTCTCTCTCCTTCCTCAGAAGTGTCTCACTGACAGCGTGTGACGTGTCAGCCAGCTTACACTGAATGTCTGAAAAAAAAAACATCTAATGATTAGTGCGCGTGCAGAAGTGGTGGAGACCGCCCCTATTTAAATGATTCTGATTCCTGATTCCCTTGGGTTTTTACACCTTATTAGCTCATGGAGTGACATTTCCATAGGTTTTAACACCTCTAAACCTTTAGTGAATCCACCCCTAAGTTTCTCAGCTGCAGAGATAATTTGGAACAACTTTTGGAATCATTGGCAGATAAATTAAAGGAACTGAAGAGTTGGTTTGACTCAAATAAACAAAACAAAACGTATAATATTTGGGAATCGAACAAAAAACTGACTAATGAAATGAATAATAAAAAGCATAAAAATAGAGAAAGTGAATGAAATAAAATTTCTGGGAGTCATAATAGACAATAAACTATCTTGGAAGTCACATTTAAAGTACATTGCAGCCAAAATAACAACGTCAATTGCAATATTCCAAAAAGTCAAGTATTTTTTAAAGACTTTGTAATAGTTTTTTCTTTTAAAAATATAATGTCAATGTTAAATCTAAATGTTAAACCTAAATGTCATGGGTCTGTCTATTTAAATGTAATATCTAAACTTAACATTTAGATTTTAATTCAATATTTAACATTTACATTTAGATTGACATTAGCTTTTTACAAGAAAAGAATTCTCACAAATTTCACAAATATTGCTGTAAATCTAGTTAAAACATTTTATTTTTGCTAAATGTTACAAAAAGTTGCTGATTCATTTAGCATGCACAACTTTACAATTGGCACCCATACATCAGTGATATATTTATGTAAATGTTTGTTTATTGTTTGAATCAGGAAGCCCTGTGGAGAGAGGAGAGAGAAGAAGAAGAAGCTGACAGCCCTGCAGGACAACATTTCAGGCCTCTACGGCTCCTTAGACGTAGTTTGGACAGTAAGACATCATTATTTTATGACATTTTAGATATTCTATAGAACATTATTCACTGTTCTTTGATGCATTGCTGGATGTTGTGTTGATCACTTGTACTGGGTTGTGTTTGCCTGGTGTTGTCTCAGGGACATTTGCAGCCTGTGGTTTGGTGTTTCCTGTTTTCGCTCTATTTAGGCTGTAATAAACTGTCAGTCTTACACAGGAAAGTGTGCCTCTGTTCATGTGTGCTGTGTATCTTTATCAGTTTCCAGGATCCTGTAACTGTAGTGCATGAAAATAAATTATCATTTACTTTTGTGTTTGTAATGTTAATGTGTTAAAGCTGTTTGATTTTATGTTGCTTCTATTTGATACAGCAAATGTTCTGTGTGTGTGTGTGTGTGTGTGTGTGTGTGTGTGTGTGTGTGTGTGTGTGTGTGTGTGTGTGTGTGCGCGCTCAGAGTAGACAGTGAAACATGCAGTGATAGGTTATTTTTTTTGTTTTTAAATATCTCAATACTTTCAAGCTATATCACGATATACGACATATCTGGATATTTTGCACTTGCCTTAAGATGATGCTTTCATGTATAAATTGGAACCAGAATGTCAATACTTAATATATATATTAATGTTTTCTTTGTGACCTAATTGGGGTTTCCTCTAACTATTATAGCATAACATACCTGTTTTTCAGAGACAAACCTTTAAAATAAGGTCAGTCAGTTAAAGCTACATGTCTAATGTCACACAGGGACCTTTATTAATATAAGTGTAGAGAATAATATCATAATTTATATAATAAATGTGTATTTGTGCACATTTTAAAAACAAATTCAGCTGACCAAAGTGCTGTACAGTTTTTTTATTATTATAATTAATGATCAATTATTTATTTACACACACACACGTGCGCTGTAATGATGGCCTTCTGAGGACTTTCCCTTTAAGGGCCCCATTGTATCCATGGTAACGTAAGGTCAGAGGTGAGTCAGACTTGCCTACTTCCTGATTTGTACTGAGCACATGGACGTAGTTTAATGTTACGTTTCTGTTACCATCCCCTGTGTAACGACTAATAAGCAGTGTTTGAGGTTCCCCTGTATACACACTGTAAAAAAAGATTGTAAAATTAACCGTAAAATGCTGTAAAATTATGACAGCAAAAACATGTAAACAGGAAAACAGTGAAACAATGTTTAATTAACTGAAATATTTTCTAAAATACAGAACTAAACCCAACAGTTAATTTTAAAGTAAAAATATGTAAACATATTCAAATTTCTTTGTAAAATCTACATTCTGCTGTAATTTTAACTGAGGAAACCTGAAATACAAAAAACAATACAGTACAGTTAAAACTACAACATGACAGTGTTAAAATAATGGTTATTTTTTGTCGAGTTATTTCATTTTTATTGAAAGAAACCGTATAGCATTATAATTTGTATATTTCACATTGCGAACCACTTTAAAGAGAAAATAAATAGGTTACAGCTTTAAACTTGAAGATTTACAAATGGAGATTGTACAAACTTCTCACCAGGCCAAACCTAAAAAGTAATTGGGGGCCATGGGCCAAACGCAAGTAAATGTTGTGTTTAGATGCAAAATGATAGCTAAGTTCCCTTTCACTTTTCCTCATGCAACAAACAACAAACAGCATGCATCATTAAAATTTCTTATATTCATTACGTGATATATTTGAAAAAGAGAACCTTATGTGGCATCATTAGGTCTCTATTTTAGGGGCGCTGAAGCTTCCCAATAATATTTTAATCCTAAATCATTGATAACGGTGTGTGTGTGTGTGTGTGTGTGTGTGTGTGTGTTCGTTCTTGGGGCTAATCCTCCCCTGTCTTTAAAGCTCGTGGCGCCCCTGTTTAAGAGGCTTGTTTGTTTATTACTTTAAAAACAATTTCATCCCTTGACAAAATATAATTGTTTCAAACATCACCACAGTGGTAAACTAAAATATTCCTGAATTATTGAATAAAAATATAAAAGCCTGTATTTAAATTAAGATGAATGTTGTCATTATTGTTGTTTTCTCGAGGTAAGTGTACTATGGATGGTTAGGAAATTATGGCTAAACACAGCCACTGTGGAAAAACATTAATTTCATTGCAACACTGAACCATCGCGAGAGGCTGCAGTACTCGCTTTTCAAAGTTTAACGTCTCGTGCCCAGCTGGCATTTCAGGCGGGAAGTGTGTCTACCACGCTGCGCGTGACGTCACGCCCTTCGTTCGTTCGTGCTGCTACCGCTTGGAGCTGCGTTCACCTGCAAGGACAGAGCACCGTGACATGTACCGGTAAGCTTAACATTTACTTTGTTTAAACTTGTTCTGGTCTATCATTAGCATCACCTGTGAGATAAATACTAGCTCTGTTTGTGACCACAGTTAGAACGCTGACTGGCGGGGCTATTTCGACTGGGCAGATTTTAGGTAAACTGATTCTTTAGCATCTAAAGTTATCCCATGTGTTTGTTGCTCAAACGTACCACTGAAATCCTTATGTTCAGATTTTTCGTGTAGCTTTGCTTACTTTGTGGTTTTGCAGTTAACTTTCTTGTTACGTGTGCACTGCAGCCAAGCTAGCCAGAGACGTTTTTTTTTTTTTTTAAATGTGTTTCGCGCTTGAGAAGCAGACATTTTCATGCCTAACGTGGTTATCAGAGAAAATAATTTAAAAACGTCTGGTTTGGCGCCTTGGTAGGATTAACTTTAGTTTAGTGAGTAAAACATTAGACTGTCTTTTTCCCATTTAAAGTGGCCTTTTTGTCCAACATTAGTCCATGTGATTTTTCAACTTGGATAAATAAAAATGATTACTTGCGGGTTTTGCAGCAAAACACTCGAAACAACGAGGAATTACGTGCTGCTGTCCTACTTTGATGAGAAGGAAGATGCAATGTTCTGTTATGTGGAGGACACATGCCTGGCAGTGGAGGTACCGATGGATCAAATTCCCTTGACCCCCACCATTGTTGTGTGGTAAGTTCACATCTCTTTCTTCCTGGTCTTCCTTTCATTATTATTTGTTTACGTTTTGTTTGATATTTTTTTGTTGTTGTATTTAGGACGATCTTGCTTTTCTTCAAGACGGTTCATGCTGTGTGTGGATCAAAACATCGTATGTGACAACATCCCTTCCTTCGTTTCTGCCCTGTGCATGCTGTTTGGGAGCTATTATTGCTTTAACATCCACTACCCGTCAGCACTGGCATCAACCCTGGAGTTTCTGCAGAGGTATGTCCTTTTTGTTGGACTTATTTTACTAATGTGAACTGATATACATTTTAAGTTACTGCAGTAGTGACTCAGGTTCAAAGGATTTGTTAATTGCTGTTTTGAGAGTAGCAGATCTTTAAAGGGGATGTATTATGAAAAATTCACTTTATAATAATTTTGCTACAGTAACAGACATTCCTTTAGCGTCATTCAGAGTGAAAAAGTTAAAAAGGTTCTGTTTCCTCCCTCCCTTGTTATTCCACATTTTGTAAAAAAGTCAGTTTTAAATGGGCGAGTTGGATTTTTCCTCGTACTGACGTCACCTACAGGAAACTCTTAGCTCCTGACAATCCTCTCTCCTAACATGGACATAATACACACCTCCTCCCCTACCCTGTAAGGATGTGAGCTCCTCCCTCCCAACCTATCTTGCAGCTAAAACAAACATTGCGGTTTAATATAGAATATATTCTATATTCGCCCCACAACAGCCTGTTTTTAGAACTGCTCATAAGGCTACTTTTCAGAGGCTAAAATTCTAGAAAACAGGCGAGTTTGGGAAAATAATCCTCAAATACTATGTTGGGGTTCTTAAAACAAATGGAGATTAATGGAAAAATAGAGGGTATTCTCCTTTAAATAATAGCTTGCAAACATTTTCATTTATGAATGAAGCTATTTTACTCATACATTTGTTTTTCTCATATTTCCATAGATGTTTTTTCTCCATCAACCCAGAGAAGGGCACTAAAGTGGAGAAGACAAACACATCCCGTCTTCATGTGAACCCTCGAGTCATCACCTTGATTCAGGAACTTTCGGATCACGAGTGGCGTGATGTCTGAACATGGACTTAAGAGTAAGATTTGTGGCACGTCATGTGCCCCACGGACATTTTGAAAGTTTGCTTCGATTATTTGTTGTTGTTGAGTTTCTAGGCTTGTTGCTGACCAGTTTTTTTTTTGTTAGTGTCATTTACAAGCCTTTCTTACACAATGTGAAGGAACTTGTTTAAATGTACTAGAGCATGCGTGCTAATGAGAAAATGATTAACCTTTGAGGTTTAAAATAATTAGTTGGCAATAAAAATAAAACCCAAATAAAAAAAATTTAATTAGGAGGGGTTCACTAACCTGTCATACTCTGTTCAAATATTTGTAAGATGACATGAATGTGTCTTGAGTAAGGACATATTATTCTCTTCACTGATTTGTGGTTAATAAACTTCTGTAGAGACATGTCAGTTTGGTTGTTGTTTTTTTTTTTTTTTTTTTCTCAGCACGGTGACTCATAGGTTATAACTTGTTGCTTTTTTACTGGGTTACATTTTACAAACATCTTTTGATGTTACTTTACAGTTTATATTTTAGATTGATGTTTGATAAACTTATCAGAACAGGATTTTATGCCTATTAAAATGTAACTGAGGAAATTCAGTGAGTATAAAGCTGTTGCATTGACTGTAAAATATGGTTGTTTATACTAAAAAATGCACTATATTTGAATCAAAATTTAAGTTGAATAAGCAGGAAAATTCAGTTAATTCTGAGATTTTTACAGCTAAATATTGTTGTTTACTTGGTGTTTTTCAGTAAAGTTGAATGAGATTTGATGTATAATTGACGTCAATTCATTGCAAATTTTACTAAAATAATTTTTGTAATATATAACAGTTAAAAACTGTATGATTTACATATTGCCCTGTAAAATACTTTACATTTGGACTGTAATTTTTACAAAATTATTCTGGCAACCCCAGCTGCCAGTTTTTTTCCGTAAAAACAACGGAATTTTTTTTACAGTGTAGGCTGTCAATCACTGAAGCCTCTGAGTTTCCTGGTTTTACTCCTTGGCCATGTTTGCACTTTTTTATTTATGTTCATTTATTTTACTTTGAAATGTGATCAACAATGTCTTGTTTTAAGATTCACTAGGATTTCACTGAAGTGAAAACAAATGATATTATTTATTTTAATTGTATTTTTCTGTGTTTGTTAAACCGTATTTCAAAATTGTGCCTTTTTGTAAGACTACGTTTAATTATCATTAATAAATGCTTATAATATCACATAAGTCATTATTTCACAATTCCTCTCAACTTTTAACACTTTTTTTTTTTTTTTTACAAAAACACGGTGGGCTTCACTATCCCCAGACTTAGCACATATTCTGGGGCAAATACTGGGTCAGGACCCAAAAGTGGGTCGTGGACAGCTGGTCAAAATAAATAAATACTTAAGTTAATGTCTCTCATGCTGGACTTGTCTTTTATTTTGAAAGAAACTTTTCTTTTGATAGGCATGCTGTGAAATGCATGTTGCACAGGAAAATATATAGATTTATATTTTTAAAAATATTATATATGTGTGTTGTCGACAGATATTTTTGAAAGACTAAATTTGGTTGGTTGAGTTCTAAAAAAAGTGGGTCATGATTTAATGACCGTGGCAAAATGTGGGTCCCAGGGTGAGACCAGTTGAGAACCTGGTTTACAGGATAATAGATGAAATTACTATTAATTACAGTATTGGTTATTTACAAACTTTAAATAAAATATTAATAAAATAAAAAAAATAAAAATAAACAGTATTTTTGTTAATAGTTCTTCTGTAGTACTTAAGATAAAGTATCTTCTTAACTATAATTGCTGTAGTAAATAGAGAGCCCTAATAAAGACTGTCCACAGGGTTATTGGCGTTATTGTTGACGCTTCCTTTGGGGGTGTGACTTTGTAGACGGTCCCTGCCCACTCCTTAGCTCATTAACATAAAGTGTGTTTTTCTGTAGTTTGTTCTCTGTGTTCCACTGAGTACACACAGGTTGTTCCACCTTTACATCGTCACATATTGATAGAGAAATGTGAGTGTGAATGAAGTGGGTCACCAGTTAAACTAGTCTCCAGTGTGTGTGTAACAGCGGATGAATGTGGTGAGTGAGTGAGTGAATGAATGGAAACACACGGAGTGTTCTAACCTCTTCCTTCACAGAGCACACATCTGAAAACTCCTCCGTTTCTTCTTCTCCGCTTTTCTCCATCTTTGGAGCAAACATTCCGTCCCACACATGGTCGGGATGACGAAGCTCCTCCAGCACAGCTTTCCTCCTGCAGCCTTCATCATCATCATCATCATCATCATCATCATCACTGTCCGTCTTACTCATACTCAGCTTCACTTCCCTCAATAATATTTGTTCCTTTTCTTCTTCTTCTTCTAGTTTAACGGTAGTCATCATCCAGCTCTCTCCGTCCTCCATTTCACTGCTTTGTTCCTGACTCTAGCTGGTTGCCAGATACAACCGACGATTCCCCGCATGAAATATGTTGAATATCCACAGAAATGCCCCAAAACCATCCGTTCATCATCCAAATAAAACATAAATATCACCTTTAACCAACGTTATTCACTGTTTGATCACTAAGTTAGTTATTTTATAATCTCACAATCAGCGGGAAAATACTCAACCTGGCAACCACTCTCAACTTTTGCGTTGACGTCACAACCAGCGTTTTTTTAGCAACTTAATTGACAAACCAGTCATAATAAATGTGTTTAATGGTGATTTAAGAGTGAATAAAGTAGTTACAGACTGAAGGATTTGGTCTGTGGATGATTTAATGCATTTCAGAGGAAATTTGTTGAGTATAAATTAATTTATGAATAAATTATCATTGGTTTGTTCTCAGAAACAATATATATTTTAGATTAATATTGTACGAGCAGTGAAAATAAAGTCACTGTGTAGATAACATTAAATCCAGAGTTGCTTTTGCCTTGTTTAAAAAAAAATTGTTATTTAAATTATTATTATTATATTATATTTTTTAAGGAAATTTCATTACCATAATGTTTTTCTTCTTCCTTTGAAAATAAATTCTTTTTTTTTTTTTTTTTACAAGTTATTAACTCTGATTTTAGCAAAAATATTCTGATGATATATTTGTGTTTGCTGAAAGCTAAAGAAAGTCAATTTAAACTGTTAAATAATATCTACACATGTAATGATTTTTTACATCAAATGTTTATTAAATGAGATCCTTTATTCGTCCCACAAGAGGAAATTTACATTTCAGTTTCATCTCCGTCCAAGAAACATTAAAACACAATCACATAAAACATGGAGGACAGGAGGTATATTTATATTTATAGTAAGACAGTTGAGCTTTGTTTTGTTTTTGTTTTGTTTACATGTAACTTACGGTACACTTAAAAGATGTAACCACATTTGATATTATTTTATAAGTAATTGTTTTGATGCCACTTATTATTATTATTATTATTATTATTATTATTATTATTATTATTATTATTATTATTATTATTATTATTATTATTATTGTGTACTTAGTAAAAGTAGCCCTTTAAAAATACTATTGTAGAGGAGCGGAACCTTCGGCACGATAGATTGCAGTTCCCCGGTTACATTAGTGTGACTCACTTCCTGTTTCCGCTCATACGTAATCTGGGAGAAGACGAGTCTGCATCGTGGTTCCTCCTCTAACACTCTACATGTACTTTACAGGTTAGTGCTTGGTTTAAAACAACTGTTAATGAAAGCTTTAGGCTTTGCATTACTTTATGTCACTTTGTTTTGATAAGTTGTGCAACTTGTGATGTCAGTTTTATAGACTTTAACAGCGGTAGAGCCGAGCCGCCTCGCCACGGTAGTATCGCGATATTTAGTGTAATTCCCGCTATAGTTAAAGGTATTGTGGACGATGTTTAACATTCTCTCCACATTTAGAAAAAAAAAAAAAAAACACGCCTACGTGTGCGGGAGAGCGTGCACGAGCCCCGTTTTCCTTGTGCACAGCTCTGTTTACAAGTTGGTGTGGACATCGGTCATACAAGCTTACCTTACAAAAGAAGATTTGCACTTTTCCCACTATGTCAGACTCTCCACCGGTAAGTGAAAATCTATTTTCAAAGGACCCGGTGCGCACCGGGCACGAGCACCTACGACGGCCTTTAGTAAACATGATTGACAATTAGGAGGACCAATAGTCTTGATGATCCACCCGGAAGCTAAACATCGTCTACAATACCTTTAATATATATAGCTAGAGGCACTGAAGGGTAACTGAATTTTGCACTATTTACATGGAAACCTATAGCACATTAAAGCTGCAGTATGTGTCAATTTCTGTTGTTACAATAAGTCATCTGGAAATGTAATAAGCAGTTGTTACATATGGTTTTGGATAACAAAAGATGAGTGAACATGGAATTGCACTTTATTTTGATTTAATTCATCATTGTTTGTACTGGATATTGAAAGCACTGAACTGTATTATTGTAAATGAGCTTCAAAGAGAGAATTAATATACGCAATCTGGAAAAGACGATTGTGCAGCGTGGTTCCTACTCTTATACTCTACATGTACTTTACAGACATTCTTTTTGTTAACGTGGACACCGTGCCAGCCGGGGCCCGTAACATAAGCACACAAATATGGTACAGATTTCATTACAGGATTACATTTTTGGTCTGGATTCTGGTTTTCAGATTAATTTTGTGATGAAGAAAAGTTTTATTTTTGTACAACTACATTTTTCATTCACAAAAGTAAATATTTAAAGCTGCTTTCACATTTTCTAAATGAGTTAAACATGTTTTTAACTCATTAAGTTAGTGGTCAAAAGTTTTAATTAGTTTTTCCAATTCTTAATATAATTTACATAATGTACAAATATTTTAAGTGCCAAAAAATACAAATATAATATAAAGACAGGGATACAAAGTGGTGGATTGAGCGGTGCTGTTCCAATTTACTCCCAGACAAAAAAATTAAACATGCCTGTGGCACACACACACACAGTCTACTCAAAGGGTAAACAAATAAATAAATAACAAATAATTTTATTTAACTAAACTTTGCTAAATAAAAATCGTTCTTATCTCCAAATTTGATGAATCGATTAAATCGATTTTTTGTCCAGCCATAGCTAGAGGCACAGGAGAGTAACTGAGTTTTGTGCTATTTACATAGAAACCTATAGCACATTAAAGCTGCAGTATGTGTAAATTTCTGGTATTACAATCAGTCATCTGGAAATGTAATAAGCAGTAATTACATATGGTTTTGGATAAGAAAAGATGAATAAATATAGAATTGCATTCTATTTTGACTTAATTTGTCATTGTTTGTACTGGACATTGAAATGTATTGTAAATGAGCTTCAAAGAGAATTAATATACACAATCTGGTAAAAGACAAGAGTGCTGTGTGGTTCCTACTCTTACACTCTACATGTACTTTCCAGTGTTTTGCAGACATTCTCTTTGTTAACGTGGTCACCGACCGGGACTCGTAACATAGGCAGGACCCTAAAAGCTCATCCTGTACATTGCTTTGGTTAACGACTTATCTTTTAATATAACCCTTAGTAAGATAATGTACTTTCATGTGATTAACTGAATTTATAATGTTCATGTTTTTAAAAAAATATTTGAACAGATATGGACAAATCAACACAAAGGGGAAAAAACCCAAGATTTATTAATTGTAAGATTATTATACGTTAATATTATCTTGTTCTGATTACATTTTCCTGCATGGTGAAACACATTTATTAGCTCTTATTAGGGGTGGGCGATATGGGAAAAACATCATATCACGATTTTTTATTTGTAAAATCACGATCACGATTTTTTTAATTCAAATCATTAAGACTATTTTAAAGTTATTTACTAATAAAACAAATAAATTCACCTACTTAAAACTGTCGCCCTAAATAAGAAAAAATGAATAAAAGATCATTTAAGACACGGTCATTTTCTAATAATTTTAAAAAATTTGTGTAAGTTATTTATCAAACTGGTTCCAAGTACAATTAACATCAAACAAAAAGGCTGACAAGTTATTTTAGTCTCAGTCTTTTTACTTTGTTTAACTAAAGTGGTGTAGCATTAGCATCACTTGCTACATAACAAGGCATCATATCAGTCTAGTGATTTGTTTGTTATTGAGTAACACACTCATAATAATGTTTTTAATGGCCATGTACAGTTTTAAGGACAGTACAAGGAATTTGTCTTGGTAATTGGTGCACGAAACAAACAACCAAAAAAACAAAATAAAGAACAACCCAGCAACAATAATAATAATAATAATGATAGATATAAAGGATGAGGGATAAATAAAGGATAGATGGAGAATAAAGGATAAATAGGATAAATATATATATCCTACTTTCAACAGTGTTCTACATATTCTATAACATTACAGTTAAAAAAATAATAAACTCTTCCCTTATCATCTCAGCATAGTGTGAATAAAAAATTGAACATGCCTGTGGCACACACACACATATAGCCTACTCAATGGGTAAACAAAGAGGAGGCGGGCTCACATCGGAATGTGAAAAAGTCAAAAAAAAAAACTGTGGTGGGAAAAAAAATAATTAAAAAAAAATATATAAATATTAATTGAAACTCAAATTTTCTAATTAAAAATTGTTTTTATCTACAAATTTGATTAATCGATTAAAACGTTTTTTTTGCCCAGCCCTAGTCTGTAGGTGTTACAGGAGGTGAAGTTGGAAGGTGCTGAGTCATTGCACAACTTGATTTATTTTAGGTTAACAAATTGTTATATCATGATTTTATTTGTCATTAATCATTAATAGCCTAAATAACTATTTATTTCAATAGTTTTTTTAAAGCTATAAGGAGCCATTGCATAGAGTCAAAGAGCCACATTAGGCTCCAGAGCCACAGGTTGCAGACCCCTGTCCTGAGAGAACCACAGCTGAACATCTGGCCTGGCTTTTACTTCATCACTCGAGCTGTTGGTAAAAGCAAAGTCAAATCAAAGACCCGCCCACAGCAAGGGATGTGGGCGGGTCATTCTGTCCAGGCTGATGAGTTGATAGCTGATCACACAATTCCTGCTTGTAGTCACTATGTATTAGCAGGCTTGGGGAGTAACGGATTACAAGTAACAGTGTTACGTAACCAGGATACAAAAAACATGTAACTGTAATCTGTGACAGTATATTAAAAATGTGTAATCAGATTACATGTTGTTTTTTTTTATAAAAACGGGGATTATTTTGAGGGATTACATTATAGAAACAAGCAGAATATGCATCAGTGCATCAACACAGTGCACGTTCACTACAACAAAAGAACACGTAAAACAAGCTGTAACAATCTTGTGATGACGTAAACAGCGCGGACACCGTGCGCTTGTCTGGAAACAGACCAACGTGTCCGTGGACTCACAGAGCTGAAGAGTTTTCTAAACAGAGTTGATGGATCAGTACGTGTGTTTTATGTTTCTGTGTCACATCAACACTGGGACCTCTACACAACAATCTGAAGCAGGGCACGTATGGCGTTATATTTGTGCCACAACTCTGCTGTCAGTGCACGTCTGAACTTTATCACGACTATAAATGGTCCACGTTATGAAGATTATCTGTTGATTGGATTAAAAGTAAACCAGCGAGTTAAAGACATGTACACAAGGCAAGGCAAGGCAAATTTATTTATATAGCGCATTTCATACTCAAGGCAACTCAATGTGCTTTACATGATAAAACATTCAATTGTTTAAAATCAATAAGAACATTTAAAATCATCAGTAAAATCAATTAAAATCATCAGTAAAATCATCATTACATCAACAACATGACAAAAAATCTCTCTCATTTAATGTGACTCTTCCAACAGCTCAGTTATAGGCCTGTACAACATTATTTAATGTATGAGTGGGGTCAGGTTAAACTATTTTATTTTATATTGTGCATTGTTGGAATGTCTGTGCTAAATAAACATTTTCTTATTTTTAATTTATTTATTCTTTAAAGCATTAACATTAATTTATACAATTGCAATGTTTTAATTTTAGTGGTTAGTTCTAAAGATGGGCGATAATGATAAAAATCACAATAAATGAAAACTATAAATAAAATAAATAAATAAAAAAAAATTCACAACTTTAGTGTAAACAGGTTCCTTACAAACACAAATAAATGTGAATACATCAACACTAGACACATTTAAAAAGGCTACAATAACTGCTGACTCAAACAGCTCATGAGCTGATATTTTATGGAATATATTTGTGCATGTGGACCACTTAGTGTTACTGTATGTAATTCATTTATTTCCTCACTTGAAATATAATAATTATTATTATTATTATTATTAAAAAAAAAAGCACTTTAAAATCACAAATAACTTCAATAGTGTTTTTACTGCTGATGAAATATAATTAAAAATATTGCGTTTCACAAGTTGGGATGAATTAATAGTGACATTAGTTAATATTTATTCCACACAACGTGTGACATGTTTAGCTTTTATTCTTCCATACAAGTGTTTAATATGATCATAAACAAATCAATGGCTCTGTGGTTTTATGACAGTAAAAGATGTTTTTTTTTACTTGGTCTATTAGTCCTTATATGGAGTGGTTAGTGTAAACCCAGTCTGTGTGTTGGTGGGTTAGCTTAGCATAGTTAGCTTTAGTTGAGTTTCCAGTTCATAATCGTTGCTACAGGTTCATCTCTGTTCCGTGTTTGTAGAACTTTGGGTGGATCTGATGGAGGAACTTAGACTGGTTCACTTTGTTGGATGGTTGTTTGGTTTTAACCCAGTAGTGGTCCATGATGTTTCACTGCAAGGCAGCTTCTGGTAGCTGTGATAAACACCTCACACACACACAGACGGTGGTGTGTGGGCGGTGGCGGTGCACGTCAGAGCTTCCGTAAACAACGTTCCGCTCTAGAGAATAATAAGTTGTTGACAACAGTCACAGTTTTGGTCCGTGGAACATGTTTTTTTTTTGTAGCATTCTTGGCTAAATTGAGGGACAAATGGCCAGTAACCCTCGCTAATTTCTGTTTTTTTATCTGCCAAATCACATCATTTACTAGTCAGCATTACAGACATTACAGAATTATTAAGCACTTAAACAGGGCATAAGTACGCGTTCAAACACTGATTAAAATAGGGTTTTATTAATATGAGTGTGTTACCTCAATAACTAATAGAAATCACTAGATTGATCTGCTACCTGGTTATGTAACAACTGTTGCTAATGCTAATGCTACACCACTTTAGTTAAACAAAGGAAAAAGACTGTGTGACTAAAATAACATGTCAGCCTTTTTGTTTGATGTTAATCGTACTTGGAACCAGTTTGATAAGTTGCTTACATACAATTTAAATGATCTTTTATTCCTTCTTTTCCATTTAGGACGATGATTTTAAGTAAGTTTGTTTTAATAATAAATCACTTTAAAATGGTCTAAATTATTTGAATGAAAAAAACTGTGATAAAATTGTGATTGTGAATCGCCCACCCCTCTGCTCAGGTCATGTTCACTGTGGTCGGTTGGCATGCAGATATCTTGCAGTGAAGAAGAGATGCTATGCTAGCAGACAGAGCTCATAGAAAAACCTGACTTTTACAGATATTCACGTAAGATTATAAATATTTTTTGGTGCTAAAGGGGTAAGGAATCATTTATGAACATGTTTAAAAGTAGAAGGCGGCCAGATAGAAAGTATTAGCTGATTACGCCCGGCGCCAACTCTTCTGGATAGCAAATTTAAATTTTCACAGTATCGATGTGAATCATGATACCTATGAATCGATTTTTAACTGCCTTACGATTAATCGTTACATCCCTAATGAGATTCAATTATTAATGTAAATATTAAAATTTTTACTAATGCACCAAGATAAAGCTTTAGTTTCTACTATTTACATCATTAGTTTTAATGAGAATGTTTTTCATATCCAAGTAAAATTGGTACTGCTTGATATCCTTAAATCAATCAAAAGTTAATCGAGAATCGTGAATCAAATCGAATCGGGCACTTGTTATTCTAATCGATACCCAGCCCTAATGATACTGATACCATTGCTATTTTTATCACACCACAGTATTACCGTATTACTGCCCATGCCTAGTGTGTGTGTGGAGTGAATTTCTCCCTGACGCGGTGTCAGTTTGGCCTGAAACTTTTTTTAACAGCTTCCACATAGTGGTGTAACAATACATCGATCCACATCAATTAATTAATTAACGATCCATTTACATTGATGCACAATGAAGACATGGATGAACATCGTCATCTTTAAGATACACCTTTATTTTGAAATAAACATACGTCCCTGCCACTATTTCCTGGTTGGAAATAGACTGTAGCTCCGGTGTTAGCCCCGCCCCATCGCGACCAATAAATGAATGATGAACCTTTTCCATCAGTGTTATATGGTTGGGTTTAGATCTTAACTTGTCATGTGGCAGTAGATTAATGCCCTACATTACCTACATGACATGTGACCTTTCATCTACAATAGTTTAAAGTAGGGACGTTACATTCTGATATAGATATCTGATACTAGTCCAATATTAGAAAAAAACTATTATCACATTATATAGGCCTACATCTAAAATGTGTGTGATAAACACTCTGATCTAATCAGTTCATTCCATATTCCGCTCCAGCTTTTCTAATTAATAGGTCAGTTTTTTTCTTTTTCTTTTTTTCCTCAACGTTGCAGAATCGGTAAAGTTAAACTGTTTCCACTGAAGACCTTCATTTTCCTCCACATCATGTGATCTCTGAACAAACTGATAGTTTTAGTCAATTTCAAAGTGATGACACTGCAAAGGATGGATGAATATTTCTAGATCCTTCATGTTCATTCTGTCTCTTCCATCCTTCAGGTGGAGCTGATTCCATGCTGATGTTACAGGTGAATGGAGGATTGTGGAACCACTCAGCCGTGACAGCAAACATGGACTCCTCAGAAAAGGTGAGAAATGAGTGGAACAAAACCAGTGAATGTAGAACCAGTGAAAGACACCATTATGGCTGTACTCATACTGCCAGCTCAGGCTGTTCCAAGCTCACAGCAGGAATCCCCCCTCCCTGTCCCTTTTCTGGCACGGTACAACGGACGTGATCACCAGCTCAACTCGGTTCACACAGAGAAACTAGTCATCTCGTTCATTTACGACACACATGGCATTACGTCATCATTAAGCGACTCTGTTCATACCTGTCAAGTTTTGGATTTGAAAATAAGGAATTTTTCTGGCGTCCACTACGAGCCGTCCCACCCGCCCAACCGAGCTCCAGTATTTTATTTATTTTTTTCCGGAAAAAAAGATATATAATACAAAATAAATACTAATGAATAAAAAAACAAAATTAAACAAAAACGTATGTCAAAAATAAAGTAAGATACAATTAAAAGGTAGATATAAATTGTAGTGACAGTGATTATTCTGACTGCTCATTTTTAATTATGTCATATAAAAATGTATGAGAACAACATTAATGTCACAGTCATCATATTTCCCCTCAGGGATCAATGGTTTACTGAATCTGATCAGGTTTATTGTTTAGGTTTATTTAAATTAAGTTTATCAAAACTTAATTTAAATGGTCCTGATGACATCATTCTAGACCATAATGATTACACAAAAACAAATGGAGGCAAGGATGCATCAGTTATTTCACCACTAGGGGTCAGAATATTTGACAGTATCAGAAGTTATCATTAATCTACGATGTTTCAGACTCTACAATCCCTGGTATTGATGGTCTAGTACACACATTATCAGTGCTCCCCAGAACATTTCCCCATAAAAAAACATTCCTTGCCTCACGGTGACAGCGTTTCATGTTGATTCTGTCCATTTCCGCGTTTAACCGTTTTCATTGGTCGATTCCGTGATTTATAGTTCCCTATTGGTGTTCAGCTGCAGCTGAGGGGAGGGGCTTCACGTGTGTCTGTTTATGTCTGTAGCAGCGAATGTCGTTGTCGTTGTTGTCAATTGAAACAGGTGAGGGGGGAAAAAACTAGAGATGAACCATAGATATATTAAGAGATGGACATGGTGCTGTTAGTATCGATACCTTTGTGAGAAAGTATAGTATCCGATACTAACTTTTTGGTATTGACACTTTATTTAGTTTTTTGACAACACTATTCTTACCAGTGGGAAAGTTCTTGATGATATATCTCTGCTAATCACGTCCATAACGTGCATACAGCTCTGAGCACAGATATATAGAAGGTAGATGAACCACTCCTCATGAAAAAACAATGTTCAGCTCCATCCACAGTATGAAAAAAATGATTGAACCATGAAAAAAACACATTTAAAATAAATACACAAATGAGGGGAGGGGGGTGCAAGAAAAGCCCCCAGGTCTATAGAGCACTGGAGGAAACCCTGACCCACCAGTTGAGAATTACTGCTCTAAACAACTGACAGTCTGTAGTAGGTCTCCATCTACTACATCAAATATATTAACAAAACATATTTTTTTGTTTTTTGAAGATTATGTTGTTGACATAATCATCATTATTTATCATTAACTTATTCAAATATCATTCAACTACATGAAAACAGCAGATCATCAGTATTAAGTCCCTCTCTAACTACTACAGATGAGATGGTAATAAAATACTGTTTAATGGTTTTTAAATCATTTTTATTTGTAAATAATCATAAAAAATAGAATAACTTAAAAATGACTTCTTTAACAGTTACTGTAATAGGCTGAAAACAACCAACAGTCTGTATTATATCTCTCTATCCACTACAGCAAAGATATTAATAATAAAACACTCTGATTTTCTGATGGTTTTTATTGATTAAATAACCTTAAATACTGTCATTAATCAGCAAGAACTTTTTTTTTTTTTTAAATTACTCTCGTAGCATGAAAATAACTGACAGTCTTTATTAGGTCACATCTACACACACCTCTACTACACCAAATACAGTATATATATATATAGAAAAACATTAAAATATGATAATCAACTAAAAATATAACTTTTTTTCATTTAAAAATGATCGTGTTGATGTTTTGAACCCAGTATATCGTATGGTATTCTGCAAATTAAATACGATTAAACATTTGATTTATATTAATTAATTGATAAAACAAGTGTCACGGCAAATTTACGGTTGACCTCATTGGAGACATGATTTATTGCTCTGTTGAAGAATGGAGTCCAGTCCGAGCATTGATGATTTTATAAAAAAAAAGATTTATTAAGACTAAGACTAAGTAAAAAAGAGAGTACAAAATTATGTCCGTCCGGCCGGACGTTCGATGACAGAGTGGGGCAGACAAACTGACACATCACGTATTTACTCATAACTAATAATTTTCACCATAACACAAGTAAAGGAAACATCTCATTTTCTATATTCATAAAAAGATCATTTATGAAAAGATTTTTAGCTTGTGCTAGTAAGATGATTATTATCATTATGCAGATCTATCCTAGAATTTAATGTAACTAGAGACAGACCTGATAAAGGTAGTTTATGGTTTTCAGGTTAATATAGTGACCTTTGAATAATTTATTGGTAATAATTACATTATTAATTAGTGATGCACTAAAAATCTGACCAAACATGATGTTATAAAGACGTGAGTAAACGACGCAGTCAGTGCACGCTTGTCTAGAAACAGACCAACTTGTCTGTGGACTCGTGGAGCGTCTGTATTTAATACATGTGAGCACTACAGAGTTGATGGAGCAGTAAGTGTGTTTTATGTGTGTGTGTCACTTAGACACTGTAGTTACATGTAGCCCTCCATTAACACAGACCTTTAATACATCACAACTGTACTTGGTCCACGTTATAAACATCATTACTCTGATAGAATTAAACGGTGTAATCACAGCTTCAATGCATTTTGTGTTTTAATTAGGGCTGCACCATTTTCACAAAACACCTAATTGTGATTTTTCTGACAGATATTTCGATTTGATTTACAATTTTTAAAAAGATTTCATACATTTAAAAGCATTTTTTTTTTCCCAAATTCTGTTTTCCACATCAATTTTTTAAAATTCCGTTTTTTAGAAATATTAATGAATTATTTCAGAAAATATTAGTTTTTAACTCCTGCAAGGAAACAAAATACTAATAAATAAAAAAAAACCTTAATTCCTTTTGAGCACAATTATTTTAATTTTGTTATGTAAAATAAGTTTGTAATATGCTGCTCAAATGAATGAATAAATGAAAAATGAATGAATGAATGAATGAAAAATAAAGTAGATATAATTAAAAAGAAGATATAGGTTGTACTGTGAGAAAACAAAATAAAAATGTAATTTAAAATGAGTAAAATACAATTAAAAGGTAGATATAAGTTGTAGTGACATGGATTATTCTGACTGCTACTTTTTAATTATTCATGTCATATAAAGATGTATGAGAACAGCATTAATGTCACTATATTTACCCTCAGGGATCAATGATTTACTGAATCTGATCAGGTTTATTGATTAAGTTTTGATCAACTTAATTTAAATTAACCTCATTTAAATGATCCTGATGACATCATTCCAGAACGTAATGATTAAACAAAAATAAATGTGCAAACATCACGTGTAAGAAGTGTTTTTTCACCACTAGAGTTCAGAATATTTTACAGTATCAGAAGTTATCAATAATCTATGATGTTTCATACTCTACAATCTCTGGTATTGATGGTCTACAACAGAACAACTTTATCCAGATGTTCTGTAGCTCTGATCAAGTGAAGCTGATTAAAGCTGAGTCATGTTTTCACGGAGCACAGCAGCGCTATGAGAAACAGACAGAGCTTCACAGACATGTTAAAGTTAAACAGACACTGGTGTCTCTGATGTAGGAGTCAGTGATGATTTGTGTAGTTTTTTACCAGGTTAGACGGTGTTTAGGTGGTGTTTGAAACGACTACAAAGAGAGTTGGAAGGACATTTCTGCATAAAAAATGTTCTTTCCCTCACAGTGACGGTGTTTAAACCCAATTCTGTGAATTTCCGTTGCGTTCACCTGAGGTCAGGTGTAGATGTAGTTCTACAATTAGACACTAGATGGAGCCCCAACATAAGTATTAGGTCTAAGCTCCTCCTTCTACTACTTTGACTGAAAATCTATCACACCTGTGTGTTTGGACTCTCAGATAATGTAGTGGAGGAGCTCAGAGATGTTGTTAGTGAGTGTCTTCAGATTTATTGAATTATTATGGTTTATTTTAAGCTCCTAAAAGCACGTATTTAAGTTAGAATATAGGTCATGTTAAAGTACACAGGCTGATTCCATGTTTATATGTATTTTGACCCAAATGTAAGTTAACTCTACAGCCAAAGTGTTTGGCTTTACCAGTTTGTTTGTTTAGTGACATCTTAGTCAAAATACATTAAGGTACTATTTAATCCAATTTATATAATATATATATATATATAGTGATTTCATAGTGTAATTTAGGTTAAAACAATGAAGAATAAAATCACAGACATGTTAAGAATAATAAATATTGGTTAAGAGTTTCAGATAAATACATTTACATAAATACTAAAATTAATAAATAAGTTTATGGGTAAAATACATTGTTAAAAAGTTAGACTTTAATTAAAATGGATAAAATTTGTACAGCAAAGCACATAATTTAATTTTACAAATATAAATAGTTAAACATTGTAGGTAGATTTAAAAACATTAATTATTAAATAGCAGAAAATTAATTAATTTAATAAATAAAATGTTTAAAATAGGAAAAGCTCAGGTGGTTCATTCTTTTAAAAACATTTGATTAGAGCTCATTCTTCCTTTCTCTCTTTTTCATCCTTTTCTTTAAGGTTTTCAACCTGCTACAAAACCTACAACAAAACTGAATAAACTTTTAAAAGCTGAGGTGATCTCACGTCTTACTTGTTCTCCATCCATGTTCTTTCAATCTGGACAAGCATTGTAGAAAATAAGCTTAACAAGTATCTCGTATGGTATTCTGCAAATTAAATATGATTTAAAATTAGATTTAAATTAATAATTGATAAAAGAAGTAATGCCAATATCCATTTTTCCACATTGAGCTGGTTTAGGGCTGGAGGTTTAACAACTGATTCACAAATGTTTGTTTGGTTCCTTCTCTGTGTTTAATCTCTAACTGTTCTACAGGACTCTGGAAGCCAGAACAAAGTGACACCTCAACGTTCTCAGGACCATGAAGCTCAGCCACAACAAAGAAACAAATCTAAGAGAAAAACTTCAGAGCAAAGAGTTCAACAGCAGAGCCAAGCTGGAGTTAAAGCTAAACATACATGTGACCAGTGTGGGAAGGCCTATAGCTTTAAATCATACCTCACTAGACATCAAAGAATCCATTCTGGAGAAAAGCCATTTAACTGTGACCAGTGTGGAAAAGCTTTTACCCAGAGTTCTACCTTAATAAATCACAAAGTCATTCATACTGGAGTTAAAAAGTTTGAATGTGATGAATGTGGAAAGACTTTTAGTCAATCTGGAAACCTCAGTCGACATGTCCTCATTCATCGTGGAATCAAAGCTCACAGATGTGAACAGTGTGGAAAGACTTTCACACAAAGATCATCTTTAAAGCTGCACATGCAGACTCACTCCAGAACAGAGTTGTATCACTGTGACCACTGTGGGAAAATATATACACGGAAACAAACCCTCACTGAACACCTGAGATCTCACACTGGACATGAAGTGTGTCCCTGTGACCAGTGTGACAAAGTTTTTACAAGATATAAATATTTAAAATATCACCAAATCAGCCACTCATCAGAAAGACCTCATAAATGTGACACATGTGGAAAATCTTACAAGTGGAAATCTAACCTTAATCTCCACCAACGAGTTCATGAGAAGAATGATTTCAGATGTGATGAGTGTGGGAAGACCTTCAGCACTTCATCTGTTCTCCACTCACATCTCTGTGTGGATGGAGACATGGAGCAGGAATCATCTTCAGATCCCAGCGACACACGGATGGTGACGACACCTTCTGGTTCCAGTGTTGGACTGAAGAACCCAGAGATCAGGCTGCACAGGATTCCAACATAAACCTGCTGTCAGCTGGAAAATGGACACCAACAGTTCAGGAAGTTGTTGATCTTTGAAGGTGTGGTCTGAAAGAAAAGATCAATACAATGATCAGTTGGAAAGGAAGAAGTTTCCCTTTGTTCACTTTCTATACAGGATATACATTCTATAGCTTCTGTGTTCATACATGATGTATATGAAGAATGATTCACATTATTATTATTATTATTATACACTAATGACAGATTCTATATCAGGGCTGTCAAACTCATTTTAGTTGATGGTTCAAATACAGACCAGTTTAGGGTCCAAAGGGCTGCAGATTATAGGAAAACCAGCCTTAGTTTATGAGTGACTTTGTTTTCATTTTCTCAAATGTTGTGGAATAATTTGAGTTTAAAATAACTCCCATCATGTGGTGTCAGCATGGGAAAACTGTGAGCTCTGCTAAAAGTGTGGAGCTTACTTAAAATTGTTTGTTTTTAGAGGAGTTGTGATATCTACAACTGAATTGTAGATACACAATAATTCCTGTTTTCTGTCATTTTTACTTTCCCCTGCAGACTGAATTAGATGCTCTAAAGGGCCAAATTTGGCCCCCAGGCCTTGAGTTTGACACACATTTTATATAAAAACAGTCTTTGATGACCATGTGTTTGTATACTGTACATAATAATCATTAGTCTATAAAACTATAGACATTCCAGTAGATGTAATAATCAGATGAATATACATGCTGTGTTAATACAGACCATCTTCATCATGTACCTTTGAATCTGTTTCTTTTCTCTGTGTTTATAAAGGATTCATATTTGTAATGAGTTTTAAATGAGTATCTAATACATCACATAATAGTATTTTCTTGATTTTAGATGTGATGTGTTTTATATAAAGTATGTTTTTCTACAGTTGAAGTGAATGTGATGAAATGGTTCCTGACAGGGAAACCCTGCCTAAAGCCTGTGAATGGATCATGCAGTGTGCTGAATGAATATCAGGGGAAGGGGAGCCCAAAGTGTCCAAACACTCCCATTTTATCACCATATTTACATTTCTATCAACTCTGTGATTACAGCTCATAGATTTATTCTAACTCTGAAATGTTCTTTAATCTGTTCTTTAGCCTGTCCAGCCTTTCTTTAGAACTTACAATGTTCTATGTAACCATGATAAATCCTAAAGTTCTTCTTAAATCTTCCTTCTGACATAAAGTTTGAATCAATGTAAATGTAATGATATCAAATGTCCAGTGAAGCTTTGTTCCTTTAAATAAAGACGTGTTATTGTCTGTGCTGGATTTCTTTGAACAGAGAAACATGTCAGAGAGAGGGAGAGCTTTTCATTGGATAGCACATAATCCTCCATCAAACACACATGGTTCCCATGAGAAGAACATCCACTGGATGGATCTAAGAACAGGAAGTGAAGGTTCCTCTGGAAACTGAGTGTTTAGTGAAGCTGAAGGAGTTTAAAAATAGACTTTTAGAGTAACCGCTGCTTTCACATCCAGTCATGATGTCTTTCTAACAAATTCTGATAAAATGAGTCAAACAAGTGCAGAATTCTTTAGTTTGAGATTGTTCCTACATTAATAAGGCTTTTTATTTAAATGTAGTGTTGTATCAACATCTGAGACAGTGAAAGAGTTCCTGTTTTGGTTCTAGAAGGATATGAATTATTCCCAATGAACAGCACTGATTAAAAGGGGGCGGAGTCTCCCTGTATGTGGACTCAGAGTGGAGGTGTGTCCAGGTTAATCACATGTCTAAGTGTGTAAATGAATATAATATAAAGTTGTATATACAGAACACCAGGGTGGTGCATTGACACACTGAAGAACACATTAGCTGACATGTTTCATAACTCTGATGATTCAATAAAATACAAAGTGTTTGGAGTGACTTCATTATTAATATTATGAATCCAAACAGACACATAAAGACTTGTGATGTTATACATCCAATGTACAGCTGTGGCCTGTTCTTAGTCATTCTAAAGCCAAGCAGAGTCACATTAGACACTGACACATCCATCATTAACATTTGGACACATTCAGCTGATTGGAAAGTAGATGGAGGATTATTTAGAAGTGATATCAGTGAACAGCTTCCAGTTACAAACCAGAGCTGGGCTTAGATCTATCAATGTGATCATCCAAACAATGTCTATGATGTCTTTATGTCCACATTAGTGATGCTACATGAGAAAAACTGTCCTTTAAACAAAGAGCAGGAAGCAGAAGCTTTAGAACAAGCCTTGGATTACTGAGGCCTTAGAGACTGTATGCACTAAGATAAATGTCCTGAATAAAAGCTTTATAAACCTAAAGAAGCAGAAGATAAGCATACATGATATAAAAACCAATGAGTAAACATTATGACAACTGTATACTGTATATTAACATGAAAAATTGTAGCAGTATATGAGAAACACTAAAAAAAAACATGGACTGTTGTAAATTAAATCATTTAAAAAAATCAGCAAATAATTTAATAAAGAGTAATGATGAAGTGAAAGAATAACAGATATTAATCCTGAATTTAACAGGTATTTGGTGAATGATGGATACGACCTCACTAAGGAGATTGTTGAGCCAAGAAACAGATTAATTCCAAAAAAGTCGAGTCAGTAAAAGTTTATCTTCATTGTTTTTTCATTCTGTAGATTAAAAATAAATAGTTCACATTGTTAAAAAAATACATCATGAAATGTCAACGTATTGCTTTAAAATGTACTTTTCATGAATTCAGATAATATAGAATATATAAATATGTCTTCAATATATCATTCCAAACTAGATTATTTATAATAAATAAGCAAACAGTGATAGTGTGTGTGTGTGAGTGTGTGTGTGTGTGTGTGTGTGTGTGTGTGTGTGTGTGTGTGTGTGTGTGTGTGTGTGTGTGTGTGTGTGTGTGTGTGTGTGTGTAGAAGTATATCAATTGTTTACATGTTTTATATGTTCACATGTCTATTTTCGTATATATTGGGAACTACAGAGTACAATGCAATGCCACAACAAATTTACAATTTTGAAAATAAATGTGCATAATTATCTAAAAAATACAAACATCAAAAACATTTTTACAAATGTTGAAACAGATTTACAAAGGTGATGCATATATTATATAAATGTTATGTAATGTAAATAAAACAAAACAATATTTAACAGAATAAAGTTTAATTGTAGTTCTAATCATATGTAATATTTTTAAACTTGCTTTTATCCCTCCTATGACGTCTATCAAATATGCAAAAAATAAAACATGGGAAAAAAATGATAATAATTACTGCATATTGTTCATTACACTTTTTATTTTGAAAAATGAAATATTAAAGATCATAAAATATTTGTTCTTTGTGTTTATTTGATTCCTATTAAAGACACTTTGCTAAAAATAACTGTATATTGTAAATATAGGCTTCAAAGTTTCTTCTTGTTGGGTTTTTTCTTTCTTACTATGGACTTTATATTTTGTTAAGCGCACTAACATGACTTTGTTGTTAATGTTTTTATTTACATTTCTAATTAGTGATGAGCCTTGGATTTATTTATTTTTAATAAAAAGATGTAGGTTGGTTAAAAAGATATAAAAACAGTGAAGCTACGCTGTGTAAAAACAATAATAATCTGATATAAAATGTCTCACTGGTACAGACTAACTGCTTGTTACTGCTGTTTTGGCCTTATTGTGTTTATTAATATTTCAGTGACTTGTAGTTCCTAGACTGCTGCTCTATCATCTGCTGACAGTGTAGATGGATTAAACAATACTGTGTGCTAGGGCTGGACGCTCTCCCTACACTACATCTCAGGATTCACTATCTCTACAGTACTTTTTAAAGTTGACTCTTTGTTAATGTTGTTCATTGTCTGTTCTTACTTTTACCTGACCATACATCAAATATGAGTTTATTCTGTTATTAATACTGAGGACAATGTTTGCCTCTAATAGCTCTTTATAATTATTGTGGTGTGTGTCTGGTCCACTTTAAGTGTTGGTCCTGGTCAACTTTTTGATCTTTGTGTTTTAATGTTTGCAGGTGTTGTGAGATCACCTTGGTGGGATTAATGGTGAAAAAAAAATTAAAATACAAGAGATTACGTGTTCATGTGGAGCACAGTGTGTGTGTGTGTGAACTTTCTCAGTTGGTCAAAAGGCCAATGAACACACACACACATTTTAAGTCATGCTTTGCAATGTTTATTATTTCAATAGTCATATTAATTTATTTTAATAAAAGGAACAACACACATTCATAAACGTTTCAGTAAAAATGTGAGATTGTAGCCTATGGATCATTTTCATTTCTAGTCCCTGGACATTGTGATGTAAAACTGTAAAGAACTGTAAAAACTGTAAGAACATAGAAAAAAAAACTATTAAAAACATAAATGCAGTCATACAAATACTTATTAAAAATGATAGAAACACAATGAGCAGGTTGGAGTTTCTCTGGTGTTTAGGATAAACTATTAGCGTGAGCTAATGAGTGACTTGTGGTTTGTGACCTCTGACCTCTAAAGCACAGCTGAGAGTCTCTGTTACTCTTTCTCTGTCTTTTCTTTGCTTCCATTCATTGAAAAGAAAGCAGTGAGTGTGTGACTGTCTTTCTGCAGGGACGCTTGTAGGATGGAGAACGTGCAGAATAACATTAGAAACAGGAAGTTCACCTTCAGCACCGTCCAACTCCTCACCTTCCCCAAACTCTACAGACCCCCGGACGGCAGCTACAGACAGACGCTGGTGCTCTACGCTGCCGTCTGTTGCTCTGTGATGCTCTGTGTGAACACTTTAAGTTCCAGTTGTCTGTCGTCAACAGCTGGAACAATAAGAGTTAAACGTCCATTTATTTATGTCACAATAAAGCTGGATTTCCTTTGTTTGATTTTACATTGATCTCATTTATTTTTCTAATTTTCTGGTTTTTAACTTGTAACTTGAAATCATTTTCCTGGACAAAACAAACAAACAACAAAAATGGATGAAATAATCTTGTGCTTTTATTTTGATGAGGATAAATCGAGCAGCAGAGGATAATTTATGAACACAAACATAAAGGTAATTATGTTTCAAATTAAGTCAAATAAAGTAGATCAGGGCAAGTTTGGGCTTAAATAGAATTGTAATCACATAATTGATAATTAATTACAATTATGGCGTAATTATAAGGGTAATTGTAATTTAAAAAATCTGTTGCTGTTGTAATTATAATTAAATTGTAATTGAGTTCAGATAATTGACTTTGTAATTGGAATTAAAATGGTCAATTACAATTTAATACAAAACTGGGGAACCACATTATAGTTCTATGTATAGTTCTACACATACGTATTTAACAATTACTAAAATATATTTCATATCAAGCTTTCCCACATTTTACCATTTAAAAAAAAATAAATTAAAACCTATATATTCATTGATTAGGAATCCTAATAAGGTAATCAATAGATAGGAAATAAATTAAATGATAGATATTAGTTTTTAGTATATTTTACAGCTGATTTAAGACCCGTTAGCATTAGAGATGCTAACAGAAAGCTAACACAAGAGTAAAGTTTACTTTTATTAGGTTATTTATTTCAGGCTCAGTAATTGTGATTCATTGTAATTGAGAATGTAATTGTAATTAACTTTCTGAGGATAAAAAGTTATTGTAATTGAAAAAATTTCTTGTCACTATAATCGTAATTGAATTGTAAATAAACATGGTTAATTGAAAACGTAATTGTAACTAAAAAATGTAATTGACTCCAACCCTGGATCAGGGGTTCTCAACAGGTCTCACCCTGGGACCCACATTTTACCACAGTTATTAAACCATGACTTTTTTTTTTTTTTAAATTCAACCAAACAAATGTAGTTTTTCAAAAATAGCTGCTGAAAACACACATATATTATATTTTTAAATATAAATCTACATCATGTACAACATACATTTCACAGAATGCCTGTCAAAAGAAAAGTTTCTTTCAAATTAAGAGACAAGTCCAAAATGAGAGACATTAAGTATTTATTTATTTTTGACTAGCTGTCTGTGACCCAACCAGTACAAGTTCAAGACCCACTTTGGGCTCCAGACCCACTAGTTGAGAATCACTGACATAGATTATCCAGTGTTTACCAGTTATATAAATAAAGAGATTTTTCAAGCCTTTTTTTTTTTACCTACAAACCTTTTCAAAATAAAATAGTAACATGTTGACTGTGATAAATAGTGAATAAAGCCTTTTAAATAAAACCAGTGACGTTTGGTTGAATCTGAGGAAATATTTACATTTTATTTTTTATTTCCTTCTTAGTGTTGCTGTAATTTTAAACAGACATTTTAACTTATTTTTAAAAACAACAGGTTTGACCGCTGGGTGGCGCTGTTTTTCTTCTTTCCTATAAAGTTAAATCAATAGAAGCCCCAAACGTCTTACGAAAGATATTTTCAAAATAAAAGACAACTGTTTTTTTTTTTTTTTGTGTGTGTGTGATAAATAAAGAATAAAGGCCTCTGTAAAGTGTTTAGTGCTGATGTGTTGGAGTCTGTGTGACTGGTGGTGGGTAGTTAAACATGTAACTAACCCATGGGAGGGTTTAGTTAGTATCACTAGGGCTTTTATTGTTGTGAGAGAGCGGTGTGCAGTGTTTACATTGTTTAGTAGGAGTTTATTGGTGATCCAGTTAAAACAATACAGGTCAGTGTCCGCACAAACTGGTGACAAACAAACAAAACTAATGGATGAAACATTCTTGTGCTTTTATTTTGAAGAGGGTCAATCAGCATCAGAGGATAATGAATGAACACATCTAACATAAAGATAAAGGTAATTATATTTCAAATTTAGTCAAATAAAGTATATTATCCAGTGTTTACCAGTTATATTAAAAAATGACTTTTGCTCGCTTTATATATTCTCCAAACTTTTTCAAAATAAAATAGTAACATGCTGGCTTTGTGATAAATAGTAAATAACACAGTTTAAATAAATCCAGTGATGTTTGGTTGAACCTGAGGAATTATTTACCTTTTATTTTTTGTTGACAGATATTTTAACTTATTTTGAAAAACAACAGGTTTTGCCGCTGGGTGGCGCTGCTTTATATAGGCACACACACATAGTTTTGTTATTAATATTGGCCTCATAGTTAAACTCCAACATTTTATAATCACTTCATTATTTTGAATTTGGTGAAAAAAATGTATTAATATTATTGCAATGCTTTTATAATGGAATTACGAGAGCAGTTTTTTTTTCAATCTGGTGCTATTAAATGATTTAATATAGACAGGGGTATACGCCAGGGTACGGAAGAGTATTAGGGCCACAGAAGAGAAAATAATTGAGGCTAAAAGAATAAAAAAATAAAAAAATAAATTCATGCACTTCAAGAAAAAAGTCGAAAATCAATGTCAACTTTTTTTTTCATTATGCTGACTGTTTATACAGTCGGCTTGCATGTACCAAGTCACCATTTTGCAGATTTTTAAATTGCATTTGCCAGGCGGGTACGATAGAGCTTTTTTCCGAATTAAATCTTTAAAAAATTTTCCCAATTAATATTTTTTTTTTTAAATCCGTTTTCCAAATTATTATTATTTTATCCATTTTTCGAATTATTATTATTATTTTTTAATCCGTTTTCTGAATTTATATATTTTTAATTACGTATTCTGATTTTCCTTTTTTTAATCCGTTTTCCGAATCAATATTTTTTTAAATCCGTTTACAGAATTAATATTTTTTCTAAATCTATTTTTTGAATTAATGTTTTTTTTAAATCCATTTTCCAAATCATTATTTTTTTATTCGTTTTCCAAATTAAATTTTTTTTTAAAGCATTTTCTGAATTTTTTTTTTTAAATCCGTTTTCCGGATTATTATTTTTTTTTTTTTAATTCGTTTTCCAACATAATATTTTTTTTTAAAACCATTTTCTGATTTTTTTTTAAAATCCATTTTCTGAATTAATTTTTTAAAATCCATTTTCTGAATTTTTTTTTTTTTTTAAATCTGTTTTCCTTATTAATATTTTTTGTAAATCCATTTTCCGAATCAATAATTTTTTTTTAAAATCCGTTTTCCAAATTAATATTTCTTTAATCCGTTTTCTGAATTAATATATTTATACTTTTAATCCTTTTTCTGGATTTTTTTAATTTGTTTTCCGAAATATTATTATTTTTTAAAATCCGTTTTCCGAATTATAATTCATTTAAATCCGTTTTCCAATTTATTAATTTTTTATTTATTTTTTCCTGTGGGGATTATCTCGTAATCTATTTTTTTTTAAACAGAGACTGGTTCTGGGTCAGAGTTCATCACAATGACATCATTAAAGTGCTGGATATTCATCCATTTATTGATTTTTACTTTTATTATTATCTTTCTTTTTTATTATTTTTCTTCATTTTTTATCTTATTTTTTTTTTTTTTTTTTTTTATACTATTATTATTATTATTATTATTATCTTGTTATTTTATCGAGTTTGCACATTCTAGTCTAACTACTGTTTATATTTATACTTATGTTTATACTTATTATCATCTCTTCTAGTTGATTGTTTATTATTGAATGTTTTCACTATAGGAGAGAGCACAGTTGACCGAGTCAAATTCCTCGTGTGTACAACATACACTTGGCGAATAAAGATGATTCTGATTCTGATTCTGATTCTGATTCAAGTTAAAATATAAAGATATTAATGATTTGTTTGCTAGTTGGCACAACTTTAACATGAGTGACGGACAGGTAAAGATGATACTTTAGTTCTAGAGGACATAGTCGTCATAAAGCATAGCTTAGAGTCCTGGTTGAATTCATTCACAACAACTACAATACTACGGTAACTTCATGGATACCTGTGGATAATAATAATATTAATGCATTAGATTTTATTTAGTGCTTTTCATAGACACTCAAAGCTCTTTACATAATTTTCGTTCTTGTTTCCGTGTTGTGTTACAGTAGAATAACATGTTTAGGTATTAGAACGTTTCAGTTCTACACACGTTTTCAACTGAACTAAACGATGAAATGTGAAAATGTCTGTATTTATCAGAGAAGTTATACATGGTCTAACTTACTGCTTAACATGCTAGAATCAGTGCTACTGTACGTACAGAGCTATACAGTGTGCAGTGGCGTGCCGTGCATTTCACACCTAGGCCTTCAGTGATGTCCTACACTGAATGAATCCACCTCTTAATACCATCATTATGACGTCATGTCTCTCTAAACCATACATTTATACAGAAACAAACATAGTCAAGTACAACTACTGTCTCGACGGGAAAGCGCAGGCTGCGCCCGGCGTGGCACGGCGCGGCATGGCGCAGACTGCTCCGCCAGACCGTCAAGACAGGGCTTACGAAATAAAATCACAAAAAAAAAGCTTTGTACTCACCAAAACGACTATCCTCGCTTATTTGAACACAAAATCCATCCTCCTTTCTTTCCTCAAGAAGACTTCAATGACTGTTGTACAGTTTATCTGTCCATCTCAGTTCCACCAATAAGTCCTTTTCTATCGACATGGAGGCTAGTGCTGAAAGCAGAGTCTCTCTGAACCTGTGAGCCAGGGATACCGCTCGTAGCTGCTGCTTTGAAACAAACCCTTTTCCTGGCTGGGACAGGTTAGCTAGCGCGGGGGTTGGACGACCTATCCTCACAATATCAAGTTTTTCTTGAAAGGTCCATCTTGAAAATGGCGTTGCATGTAAATCAGCGACCAGGTCAATCTCTTCTCCTCCTTTAGTCATTGTGGGTTGAAAAAAAACATTATTAACGTTTTAGCTCGTTCGAGTCGCTAACGGGACACCAGCTTCCATTTGGTTAACGTCACTCTACTTTGCATAGCGCTGCCTCTCACTAGTGCGTATCCAATCAGAGGACGTGAACGTCAGAACGTGTCACGTTCAACGTGATACCTGCTAGCTGGCCCTGATGTCACCAACTCGAAATCTGATTGGTTATCACAATCTGTCTGTTTCAGTTCATTTAAGTGTACAGGCCCCACCCACTGTTATTTCTGAAGGCCTCGGGAAGATTTCGTGGAGCCTGGCAACACGTGACAGCTCAAATATGATTGGATGAAAGCTATAAGATAAATATACAATCCTGGAAGCAGCGCAACCAAGAGGAAAGCTATGAAATGAAGAGACTATGAGGAATAATTTAATACATATTTATGAAAAAAATATATTAAAATGAAATTTATTTTCTGATTATGTTTAGGCCAGCAGAGAAGGCCTTGCTGGCCCTGACGGTCCACCACTGACAGTGTGTATGTGAGCTAATGATGCTAATGATGGTGAACAGCTATAACCAGTGTTTATTACACACATACTATGAGGACGTTTTGTGTCCAGACACATAATTATTCATTTATAGTTTAAATAGTGTTTACATACATATTATTTACAGTTAAAAAGCTTTGTTCACTAAATTCCTGTAAACAATTGTTCTAATGCAGTGGTTCCTAAACTTTTCACAGTCCGAACCCCTTCAAACATTTAACCTGAGGCCATGTACCCCCTACTCCTGTACACTATAATGTAATGCAGTGTTTTTTAACCTTGGGGTCGTGACCCCATGTTGGGTCACCTGGAATTAAAATGGAGTCCTCTGAAATGTCTAATAATTTATGATTAAAAAAAAAAAAAAAAAACTGATTAAAATTACATTTTAAAATGTTTTAATTATTATTTTCAAATCATAACACCACACACAAAACAAACTTAAATAACTGTATTCTATGTTTTCACTTTCACAAATTTAATCTACATAAAATAAAATGCAGTATAAAAATATCTGAGCTGACACATCTTGTCACATTGTGTCCTAATCCTCACAACAACAAACATTATCAAAAGATAATTCTAGAAAGAAAATAAAATAAATGTGTGTCTTTGTAGTTTTTTCATTTCAGATGTGATTGATCCACTGAAGCAGAGGATGAATGCTGTAACCATCACTGCTGTGTTACACATGGACCAAAGTTTCCTCTCAGCCTGTTGTTAATAGAAATAAAACACTTTCTCATCTGCTTTGCTTCACTTCATTTGGGGCCAACATTGTTGAATTGATTGATCAGCACATTTGACTCTACACAGATATACAGTATGTATGAATAACGTGCTTCATTAGAGAAAATAACACACAGAGTATTAAGGAAATGAGTGTTTTTCTTCTTTTTTAATGTAATATCTTTATGTAGGTCAAACAGTCAAACATTGTTTTGGGTAGTACATGTGAGTGACATATATAACATTCTGTCAACTGGACCTTCCATGCTGTGGTTGGTGGGTGGGTGGGATCAATGTGTGACAGAGGGACATGATCACATTCACTATTCACTGTACAGTCTTATCTTAGTGCTGTATGTAACATTACTGGTGGTGTTACTTTGAGGGTCAGTAACTATCAAGGCTATTGTCTGCATCTGTAGGGACGAGGAAACGCTGAAAAACTCTAATACAACCATTTTCAAGTCCATGTACATCCATCGTATGAATGTAGTGTGTGAGTGAGTGTTGGTGGTGGTCAGAGGGACCGATGGTTCACTATGGTAGCCTCACTTCTGTCAGTCTGCCCCAGGGCAGCTGTGGCTACAATAGTAGCTTACCACCACTGTGTGTGGAGTGAAAGAATGATGCACATCAATGTAAAGAGCTTTGAGTGTCTATGAAAAGCACTAAATAAAATCTAATGCATTAATATTATTATTATCCACAGGTATCCATGAAGTTACCGTAGTATTGTAGTTGTTGTTAATGAATTCAACCAGGACTCTAAGCTATGCTTTATGACGACTGTGTCCTCTAGAACTAAAGTATCATCTTTACCTGTCCGTCACTCATGTTAAAGTTGTGCCAACTAGCAAACAAATCATTAATATTTTTGTTTTGAATCGTTTTCAAAGTAAAAATCAATAAACAGATGAATATCCAGCACTGTGGATGATGTCATTGTGATAAACTCTGACCCAGAACCAGTCTCTGTAACTCACAGTGTGAGATAATAAGTAAGTTGCACTATGAGATAATTAAGTCACAGTTCGAGATCATTTTTTTTTTATCCATGTCACCTCCAGGGCTCCATATGTATTAGTGAATAGAGACAAATCTCTTCCATATAATGAATGGGGCTTTTTTAGCTTGTGTTGGTTAAAGCTGTTTATAAATCACCACCAGAAAATAACACTATTTTAATAAATAGTTTCTTTGTGCAATACCTCTGTGAACTGTAATTGTGTAAATTAATGTGTGTTCATTACTGAAATTTAAGTAAGATTATATTAAATCTGGAAGTTTTGCATCTTTTTACATAATGAAATATAGTAAAACATTGTAGTCACAAGTATTTAAATTAAAAATAATTTTTAATCTGTATCTTGTTTTTGTGCAATGCTTTACTATAATAATATTAATTACTAAGATATTTAAATTAGCTTTTATTTACTTGTTTGTGTTCTTTTATATGTGTATGTGAAACATTTTTATCACAAGTAAATAAAATGTCAAAAAAGTAATTTTGCTCATGTTTTCTCCTTATGTAAAGCATCTTTGTGGATATGGTAAAGACCACTATGTAAGTGTTAGAAATGATTCTGATATTAATATTATAACAATAATGTAAATGTCAATTACGTGGTATAAAAAATATAAAGGGGCCAAAATAAAATCTGTCCTAGGGCACCAGAGAGGTTAGGGTCAGCACTGCCCGTCATTCTTTGGTTATTTCGTTAAATTAATTATCTTAATTTCTGTGATTACATTTCAACCAAAAACTTAAAAAGTGTATCTGCAGAAAATCCAACATGACATGACGTCAGCTAATTGCTGTCGCTCTCCCAGTAATTTTTTTTTTTTTTTTTTTTTCAAACAATACAGTTAAAGTTTAGCCAACCAGACGCATGGAGAATGTCATTTACCCTTTTTCTTCCAGCGACAACAAGGCGGATAATGAACCACTCTTTCTTTTTGTGCTCAATGTTCATGTATTTCGTGATGACATGAACATTGTGACATTTGTAGATGGTAGAAAGTACCGAGATAAAGAGCAGAAAAAAGTGGGGCGTTTAGTGTCCGTCGGGACAGTGGGACATTAGCCAATCATAGCCGATAGAAACCATGGGACGCATCCACAGAGGTGTTATTTACTGGCTTTTATTTTCTATAGAGAATGAGACCTCTGATGTAGAGGATGTTCTCAGTCACAGCTTCTCTCTGTGGTTACTTCATGTCTTTGACATCATGAAGTCTGTCATTGTTTGATGTTTTCTGATGAAATGATAATGATAGTATAGCATTAGTATGTATTATAGCACAATTTACAGCTACTCAATAATTAACTTGTTTTATTTGCATTATTAGGTTAAGGTATGCTAATAGGACAAAGAACAAAACACACACATACACCAACACAAAAAGTACAAAGTACCTTAAAAAAAATGAAACAAATTTAAGTAGATGTGATAAATGACTTTAACCCCAGTTTAAATGTAATTAATCCAGCCTCACTCCATTACAGACCAGACTTTATCTTTAAACTATTACCACCATTGTGTACAAGTTAAGTCTATATATAAAGCACATTTAATCACTGCTTAGGCTGATAAAACTAAAATAAAAAAGTATCTCACACACGCACACGGGCGCACACACACACAAATCACACAAACACTGGCCCGATTTAATTCCAAATTGAACTTAATTCTGAATTAGGTGGCTGGTTTGTTCCGTTTTTAAATCATTAAATAATTCCTCTTTTTTCTAAACAGTTAACAAAACTTAAATTGGCTTTAAGTTAATTCTGGTTGTTCTGTACATGTGCAACTTCTGGTGATGACACACTGGGTGATGACATAATCCAAAATGGCGGCCCTGAATAGAGCCGACACTATTTAATAAGAGCGTTTTTAGCCATGAATATAATGAAAAAAGGGAATGGACGGAGGCATAAACATGCTGACATTAACACGGACACATGGACTTATCACACACATGGAGATCAGCAAATGGAACAGGTTTCATCAGACGGGTGATACTATGACCCGGACATGCGTCCCCCCCATACTGCTGCACAGGCTGTAATATCACCAAGTTTATCATTGTAGCCATTTTTAGAGCTACTGTCTTTACCAGGAAGCAACTATTTATTCCTGGTTTTTGTTTCACAGAGTTTTACTGGACTTTATTTACTGGTGATTAGTTTCTATCTCTTCTGCTCCGTGGACCAAAGTGTGTTACTGTTGAGCTGTTGCTTCAATACAACAATCAAAATAAAGGTGAAAACACTTCTCTGCTCATTGTGAGAGTCAGGATAGGAAAACATTTCAAACCTTTTGTTCTCTGATGAAATCAAACTGAAATAAGCCAGTCACCATAGCAACAGAAAATATCCTTCTTTCTTTGATGATTTTCCTCATTTGCACCTGATCACAAGGATCTGATTTTCCCTTTGATTCAGATACTGTAAATATTTGGTTCAGATGTATTGTATAGAAATGTATATTTAATTATGTGTAACCAAGGATTACTTTTCAGATGCTGTGAGTTGAAATTTACATGTTTGGTCCAGATGTTTTTGGTTCAAATACCATCAGCTTGGGATCCAGTAAAACCAGGTGGAGGAAAAAAGTAGCTCAACATGGAGGAAATAAGTTTTTATTCAAATAAATCTGAAACAAAACCTACATTAATAATAAATAGTCTGTTTATGATCATAACTACTCCACCTGCAGGTGGATCACAGACTTCCTGTCTGACAGGAAGCAGCACGTGAAGCTGGGAAAAACCATCTCTGCTTCCTGGACCATCAGCACTGGATCTCCTCAGGGCTGTGGTCTTTCTCCTCTGATCTTCTCCCTGTTCACCAACATCTGCTCCTCCTCTCACCAGGTGGTCAAACTCCTGAAGTTTGTGGACGACACGACCATCATCGGACTCATCTCTGATGGAGACGAGTCCACCTACAGGTGGAGACAGACCGACTGGTGTCCTGGTGCAGCCAGAACAACCTGGAGCTCAACGCTTTAAAGACAGTGGAGATGATAGCAGACTTCAGGAAGAACCCAGCCCCCCTCACCCCGGGAGACTCTACAGTGAGCTCTTCTGCTTCCTGGGGACCATCATCACGCAGGACCTCAAGAGGGAGCTGAACATCAGCTCCCTCATCAAAAAAGCTCAGCAGAGGATGTACTTCCTGCGGCAGCTGAAGAAGTTCAGTCTGCCAACAAAGATGATGGTGAACTTCTACAGATCCATCATCCAGTCCATCCTCTGCTCCTCCATCACCATCTGGTACGCTGCAGCCTCGGCCAAGGCCAAGGCCAGACTGCAGCGTATCATCTACTCAGCAGAGAAGATGATTGGCTGCAATCTGCCCTCCCTCCAGGACTCTGAGGCCGACCCCTCCCACCCTGACCACAAACTGTTTCAATGTCTCCCCTCTGGAAGGAGGTTTAGGTCCATCAGGACCAGAACCTCCAGACACAAAAACAGTTTCTTTCCCTCTGACACCATCCTCATGAACACAGCCCTAGTCCCCCACTGACACCCCCCTCCAAAAAAACACTGTTGTTAGGGTGTATTGCATCATTTCCAACCATCAACACTAGGTGGCAGAATAATAATAATAATAATATTAATAATAATAATAATACATTTTATATGAAAATCAGCACGTTTCCGGTCACTTAACAGTACATCGTTAAACCATTAGAGTGCATAGTATAAAATCACAGGTGAGGCGGGCTAGGGGAGTGGTCAGATGAATGGAGGAGGAGGGTCTATATATGCTGACTAAGTGATACTATTGATGTGAGATCTGTAAGATAGAGTGCTGTCTAGGATGACACCCAGACTCTTAACCTGTGGGGAGGAGGAGACGGAGGAGTTGTTGATTTGGATGGAGAAACTATTGGATTTGGAGAGTGTTGATCTTCTGTGATACAGTCAGTAGGGGGGAGGGGGGGGGTTCCAGTGATAATGATGATAGAAATGATAGGAATCAGAGAGGGGAGGGAGGCTTTGATCAACTGACAGGAGGATGTTTGGACTGACGGATGAGGTCTGAGATTTCAGAGGGAGGGGGGAGTTGGAAAGTGGAAAAGGAACGAGTAAATGGGAAGGATTCTGGTGAGATGGGGAGAGGAGAGTTCTGACTGAGGTGGTGATGAATGTTCTGGATTTTTGAGGTGAGAAATGACATTAAGTTTTCACAGGATGAGGTGGAGTAGAATGAGGTGGCAGTGAGTCGGGGGGTACACCTATTCACCATTAAGTCCTTATTATTAGCATGCTAATTATTAACATGTTGACTCTTAGTCAGTCATTATTAAGTACTTATTAATGCCTTATTCTGCATGGCTATATTATACAAACAGTAAGCCATTAACTCAGAGTTTTCCCTCAATAACCTCAGAATTATTACTTATTAGTAATAAGTAAGGAAGTTGTTGTATATGAATTATGATCTCAATATGTTTTGCTTAGTATGGACTTAATAAGGTGGTAGTTCCACAAGAATAGTTATTGTCTCTTAATAACACTTAATGAATATGGTCTGTTCTTACTTAACTTGTTCAGTGCCAGCCATTTTCAGATTTTCTACCCCCCTCAGTGCCAGCTGTTTTTGAGCATTTTGACTGATTTTAAAGACCCACAGAATATTTTCTACAATGACTATCTGAAATCTGACACCGGATTCATCAAAAAAAAAAAAAACATTTGTTTCTGGCTCGTTTCGTTCTTTTGTAGTCAGCCGTTGAATAGAGCAAGTTTTACACAAATCTTCAGTTTCAGAGCAAAAAGCTGAGAAAACAGCCTTTTTCTAAAAAAAAAAAAACCCTGTCAGTGACTTTAAAGCTATTTTTTTATTATTATTATTTTACTATCTAGGTCAGAGTTGAATGGATTTCTTACTGTATTTTGGCGTTCCTCCAAGTCTCTCCCCCAGTCAGTCTGCACACACACAACTTCCTCTTCCTCCCGGAGATGCAGAGTGTCACTCGGTTCCCCGTTTCTTTTATCGTTTTATCTCACCATCGCCACACTATCCATGAGTTCCACACATGCCCTGGTTGAGTGTGCGCTGCTATGTGCTGCTGGAAACGTCAACTCTAGTACGTAGCACCATTTTTTGTATCGTAAACGCCTTTCCTCCTCTCCCTCTTAGCTCTGCTGAGCATGGATGATCTCTCATCCAAAGGTGCACTGCTACCTCCTGCACGTCACCTATTATTTTGCTATCTGGCTCACAGGCTGGGGGTATTTTGTACCAACCCCCACCCCACCCTTCTTCCTCCTGACGTGCAGCGAAGACCGGTTTAGCCCGGTCATCGCTGCACAATCGCTGGTTGTCAGAAAAGATATGATGGCAGAGATTATTAGAAATGATGCAGGAAACCGACATTGTAACAGACATCATAACAGAGAGGCAGCGGCACAGCCAAACATAGGCGCCATCTTGCCATCTATTTTAGTCTTAGATTATCACAAAGGTCAGAGGTCATGATAACCATTTATGTCTGCCCTGCGACCTGAAAACAGGAACAAGCGAGTCAGAAAATAGATGGATGGATAGATGGATGGATGGATGGATGGATGAAAAAATGGATGCAACCATGGATTTTACTGATGCAGGCACGCAGTGACCGATGCATCTCGATTTCACCTGTAAATTGTACCGATGCCACTGAATGAATCCATACACTCGCATTGCACATGTTTATATCGAGATACTGATTCATATCGATTAATCTCCACATGCTTAGTGTGCACGTATTTAATATTGTCTCTAAAAACAGTTGACTACTCTGCATTCATAAAATCTTTATCTTTTACAGATATTGATAATATTCATTTCACCTACATTTACCTTATTCTTGGTGCTGCTACTACCTGTTCAGCTGTGCAGAAAACATAGCAATGAGTGTTTGTGATTCAAGTAAAGACAGACTTTTTTGAATAGAAGATTCTTTAATCAGACATAAGTTTCAGGAACATTTTATTGTAAACAAAGGAAGCCACTATCCATGACACCACCGTGACCTCCTCCTTTACCTTTAGAACCTTCACCTTCATAGACTGCAGGCTGTTGAAGGGGCCAGAGCATCTCTATGGATCAAATCCTGCAATGTCATTCTAAAGTGAAAAAAGAGGTAGTTTAAGTTGTAAAAGTTACAAGGTCAAAAAAATGTGATGTAATAGTTGTGTATATTGAGCTTATTGTGTTGTGAAATCCATTCAAACAGTCTGGTGACAAGTGTGGAGCTCAAGTATAATGGTGGTGGCCGTGACTAGAGGGAAGGAGTGAGTGGTGGCTATACCATTTATTTTATTTTGAAAGGACACATAGAGGTGCTGAGCTCTTCAAGCTGTGTGAACAAAAGAGAAAGCGAGTGAGAACTGAAGTGAAGCCAAAAGCACAAACCTTTGTCAAGATTATTAGGAAAGTCCAATTTAAAACATGTCAATAGATTCTAGAGATATTAACAATTGTATGATCCCTGAGGCTCCATTTCATTTTCATTTATTTATTTATTTAGCACACATTAAAGCACACAATTGCCAAAAATTTCACAATTTGTTGATGTAAATCTGGCAAAAATAGCGTAAAAAATGAAAAAAATAATAGTAGTTTGCATTATAAATGTATCAAACACTATCCTACGCCTAAAAAGATATATTGTTGTCTTTATTATAATAAATAATTAGTTACAGTATTGTAACATAAGCACACAGCTGTTTGCCTCAGTTTAACAAGATTTGCACACCATCATTTTGAAGCTTTGTTTTTATTGCAAGTCTTGTCTTAATTTATTACTATAGCAACACAGCCAAATATGTGCTTACTTTATGACAATGATTCTATTTTTCAAAGTCATTATGACATCATTTTGCCATTAAATGTGGCTTTGAAGAATAGAACCCAGAAGAAAAAGAGCATTGACACTCAGAATCTTTAAGAAGCGACTGCACCAACGAACCTGTTACGGACTTGTTCACACATTTTAAAGGTAATGTTTTAAGTATTGTCCAAAAAAGATTGGGAACGACTGCACTAAATACCGATTTAACCTTATCCAGAACCGGATATATTTCTTCATAACAGAGGCTTGTATATATTTTTTATAATGTTTTTTCTTTTCTTTTTAAATTAACATTGACATCATCTTTTTATGATGAAACGAACATCACAAAGTTCACAATTTGTTGCTGTAAATCCGGTAAAAATTAACTTAAAAAAATAAATAAATAAACGTAGTTTGCATTATAAATGGTGTCCTTTGAACGCCTCATGCTCTCCCACATCAAGGACATCACCGACCCCCACCTGGACCCCCTGCAGTTTGCCTATAGATCCAACAGGTCAGTAGACGATGCTGTAAACCTGGCTCTCCACTTCATCCTCCAGCACCTGGACTCCCCAGGCTCCTACGCCAGGATCCTGTTTGTGGACTTCAGCTCTGCTTTTAATACAATAATCCCAGCTCTCCTTCAGGACAAGCTTTCCCAGCTGAACGTGCCAGACTCCACCTGCAGGTGGATCACAGACTTCCTGTCTGACAGGAAGCAGCACGTGAAGCTGGGAAAAACCATCTCTGCTCCCCGGACCATCAGCACTGGATCTCCTCAGGGCTGTGTTCTTTCTCCTCTGCTCTTCTCCCTGTACACCAACAGCTGCACCTCCTCTCACCAGTCGGTCAAACTCCTGAAGTTTGCAGACGACACGACCATCATCGGTCTCATCGCTGATGGAGACGAGTCCGACTACAGGTGGGAGACAGACCGGCTGGTGTCCTGGTGCAGCCAGAACAACCTGGAGCTCAATGCTTTAAAGACAGTGGAGATGATAGCAGACTTCAGGAAGAACCCAGCCCCCCTCACCCCCCTCACCCTGGGAGACTCTACAGTGAGCTCTGTAGAGTACTTCTGCTTCCTGGGGACCATCATCACTCAGGACCTCAAGTGGGAGCTGAACATCAGCTCCCTTATCAAAAAAGCTCAGCAGAGGATGTACTTTTTGCGGCAGCTGAAGAAGTTCAGTCTGCCAACAAAGATGATGGTGAACTTCTACAGCTCCATCATCCAGTCCATCCTCTGCTCCTCCATCACCATCTGGTACGCTGCAGCTACGGCCAAGGACAAGGCCAGACTGCAGCGTATCATCCACTCTGCAGAGAAGGTCATCGGCTGCAATCTGCCCTCCCTCCAGGACCTGTACGCCTCCAGGATTTTGAGGCGTGCAGGAAAGATTGTGGCCGACCCCTCCCACCCCGGTCATAAACTGTTTCAATCTCTCCCTTCTGGTAGGAGGTTTCGGTCCATCAGGACCAGAACCTCCAGACACAAAAACAGCTTCTTTCCCTCTGCCACCATCCACATGAACACACCCCAAGTCACCCACTGAACCCCCCCCCCCCCCCACCCGATCACCACCTCCACCAGCTTGATACCTGCTGCACTGTATATATATATATTTATATTTATATTTATCCTATTTATCCTTTATTCTCTATCTATCCTTTATTTATCCCTCATCCTTTATATTTATCATTATTATTATTATTATTGTTGCTGGGTTGTGCTTTGTTGTTCTGTTTTTATTTCTTTTATTTCTTTTTGTTGCTTGTTTTGTGCACCAACCACCAAGTCAAATTCCTTGTACTGTCCTCAAAACTGTACATGGCAAATAAAACATTTCTGATTCTGATTCTGATTCTGAAAAAAACACTACCCTATGCCTTAAGAGATATATTGTTGTCTTCATTGTGACAAATAATTAGTTACAGTAATATATAAGGATGTAACAATTCACTCAACTCCTGATACGATTCGATTCACGGTAGTGGGTTCACGATACAATTCTCTCATGATTTATTTTACAAAATGGGACTGTAGACAAATGATGACTGACAAATATTCCTTTAATTTTTTTGAGAAAAAGCTAGAAAACACTGTAGTATTTTCCTTTTATTTTTCATTGTCAAAAGAATCCCTTGATAAACTATTCAAAAAAATGCAGTTTGCCTAAAAATAAGTCCTGAATGAAATAAAAAAAGGAATAATACAAATGAAGTTCTATAGTAAACAATGAAAAACTGCACAATAGTTCCTTATTTTTTTAAAAGTGCAACTAGAAATGTATTTTGTGCCTTACCAATTGGACTTTAAAAAAAAACAGTCATTGAACTGTATTGACATCAGATATTTGTTTTGACCAGCAGAGGGCACTGGTAACCCAGTGGTCGGTTGGCATGCAGTTATTCTACCGGTGAAGAAGAGATGCTATGCTAGCAGACAGAGCTAATAGAAAAACGTGACTTTTACAGATATTCACGTAATATTACAGATATTCTTTCGGTGCTAAAGGGGTAAGGAATCATTTATGAACATGTTTAAGAGTAGAAGGCGGCCAGAAAGAAAGTAGTAGCAGATTCTGCCCGCCGCCAACACTTCTGGACGAGAGAAGGGATAAATATATAGCTCCCTCTGCTGTTTAAAAAAGTACTGCGATTCAATTTTTAGAGTATCGATGTGAACCGTGATACCTATGAATCGATTTTTAACTACCTTACGATTAATCTGTAGTGAAGACCACAGGGCAGGGGAGGCAGTGAGGACGTACAGAGTAAAACACTAATAATGGGGATCAAACAGACATGAAGATATCAGTGATATTACTGTGGATAAGTTAGTACTATTTATAGAAAATAAGTTCTTAAATATGAAGAATCCAATAAACAAATAAAATATGCATGTGCATTTGGGATGTAACGATTAATCGTAAGGCAGTTAAAAATCGATGCATAGGTACCACAGTTCACATCGATGCTCTGAAAATTGAATCGCAGTTTTTTTAAACAGCAGAGGGCGCTATATATTAATCCTTCTAGAAGCGGACATGACGGGCGGAATCTGGCCGCCATTTACTGTTAAACATGCTCATAAATGATTCTTTACCCCTTTAGCACCGAAAGAATATCTGTAATATTACGTGAATATCTGTAAAAGTCACGTTTTTCTATTAGCTCTGTGTGCTAGCATAGCTTCTCTTCTTCACTGGTGGAATAACTACATGCCAACCGACCACTGGGTTACCAGCGCCCTCTGCTGGTCTAAACAAACATCTGACGTAAATACAGTAAAAAAGTCCAATTGTTAAGGCACAAAATACATTTTTAGTTGCACTTTTAAAAAGAAAAAGAACTATTATGCAGTTTTGAATTGTTTACTATAGAACCAGAATTTAAATAATAGGTTTCTTCATTTGTATTATTCCTTTATTTATTTCATTCAAGATTTATTTTTAGTTAAATTGCATTGTTTTGAATAGTTTATTAAGGGATTCTTTTGACAATGAAAAATAAAAGGAAAATATTAGAGTATGTAAGTTTTTGGCCAACAGCGCCCCCTGGTGAGTAAAATGTTCATTAGTTTTCTATTGTTGTATAAGACGCTCCCTCATTGGTAGTAATTATGCCTGATGTAACAGTCTATACATACAGTATATCCACTATGAGGAGTAAAATGTGTGTGTTTGCATTATTTAATTTAATATATTTGATCTTCCTATGTTAATAAGACACACATTTAATCACAAAAGGCAGCTTCAAACAGATCAATGTTGACAGGTTGTCATGGCAACTCAGGCTAAAATGGAGGATCAATGTTGATAGGTTGTCCTGGCAACTCAGGCTAAAATGGAAGCTCAATGTTGACAGGTTGTCATGGCAACTCAGGCTAAAATAGAAGCTCAATGTTGACAGGTTGTTATAGCAACTCAGGCTAAGATGAAAGCTGCAGAATATCCACCATTCTACAGAATCTCCCCGTGCACCGTCAGAAACGACTAAAGTAGCTTTAATAATATTGATTAACGTTGACCAGCAGATGTCATCAGTGAGCAACGTTTGAGACCAAAGTAAGTTTCTAATAATAATAATGTCAACTTTAATGACTAATTTTGTGATTTTCCAGAATCCAGTGAGTAAATACTGCTTGTTTTAATCTAAATGTGTTTACATATTAAGTCATAATCTTGTGTGAATGAGCTGATATTGAACGATCTTTGGAACAACTTTGTCATAAAAGCTCATTTTAAATTTGTTCATTTTAACATTTAACATTTAGTCTGAATTCTATCATTTTATACTGTGTGTGTGTGTGTGTGTGTTAGCGGCATATAATATTTACATCAGAAACTATAACGGAATGTCTCACTGCACGTAAAGCTACATAATATTATTATTATTATTATTATTATTATTATTATTATGTATTATGACAGGCCCATATTTCACTGGCCTCAAATCAACAGGAACAAGTATTTACTAATTTTAATGTGACACATTTAACATGTGATCATTATTTTGTTTTATCCCAAGATATAAATTGTAAATTGAGGAAACATTGGAATTGAGTTGCTGAAAGGAAGTGATGGATTGCTGCTCTGCTGCTTTTTATGGGAACACCTTTAAACATTGAAGGGCTTAATTATAGGACGTCTAATGTCAAAGGTAAGTGACAATTTTCTAGCTGTTTTTAGCATTTAGCTCATTTTGTTAACATTTAAAACAGGGATTCACGTCAAACATGTTATATATAATTGTCTTCAATATGTTTCAAGGCTGTAGCTATTGAATATTTTTGTAATCCAGTATTCTACTGAAAATTCTATAGATTAACATATTTTTTTAGTTAAAGAGAAATTATATTCATACATGAGAAACTAACATATTTGATGTAGGAATGAATTAACCATTTGTTTCCTTTTTTAGACAATCAACACTTTTGCTTTTTAGCAAACGGCAATTGCATCTCAGGAAATGTGACTAGTTAATATAAAAATGAATAAAACAAACAGAATAACAACTTTCTACTTCTGCCAAGTCCAAACATCTTCTCAGATATCTACAACTACATAGATATCTTTATTTGAGGAACATTGAAGATAACTTGAACTAAAGTTTAGAATTGGTGACGTGATGTTTTCCATATCTTTAACTTTCATTTTATCAAGTCCAAATGAGGTTTGATATAAATGTAATGTTCATTTTGAAAAAAAGTTTGCCATTGGTTTCCATCATCTACCACCCACCACTAAAAGTCATGTGATGTGTGATATCATCTAAGAAAGGTCTCTACTGCTCATGGGGAACGATTTTTTTTTAATATAAATTAGCTGTCAAAGGATTAAAAAAATAACCAATCAATTGCAAATCTGACTAAATAATCATGATTAATCACAACTTGTGAATTTCAATCACAAGTTGCACAGAAATGACGTGTATTTATAAGTTACATTTGAGGCAGATAATTAGTTTAATTTGTTTTCCCAAACAAAATCACTGTAAAATGTAGTGTGTGGTCCATGCAGACTTTAAAGGTTTGTGCTGTGTTAAACTTCAGTCTGTTATTACACAATATATTGGTTATTTTAAAGATAACGAGATTGTACATTAAAATAAAGTACGCAAAAAATCTAACCTATAATTTAGAAAAATTCCAGTGTCAATATGAGAGAACCTTAGAACTTATCTGAACCTTAAACATTCAAACTATTGCACTTTTACATTCAGCTGCTGAGGCACAGCCGACTGTCCACATTACTACAGGATGACTGAATCAATGCTAAATACTAGAGGTGATCTCAGTGAGATGGACTCAGAAACATTAGTAAAGGAACGTTCCACAACAATGAGAGTGTCCTGTTAATGTGCTGCTTGTCTCTGTCCCTCAGTTTGTGAACATGTCTGCTGCCTGCAGTGGGACGTCTGAACATCACTTCCTGTGCTCCATCTGTCTGGAGGTGCTCACTGATCCAGTCACCACATCATGTGGACACAACTTCTGCAAAACATGCATCAGCACACACTGGGACACCAGTACCACCAGCAGGTGTCCCGTGTGTAATCAGGTGTTCAGCACTAAACCTCAGCTGAAGGTCAATATTATGATGCGTGAGATGGTTTCTCAGTTCAGACGTGAATCTGAGAGGAAAGCAGCAGCACCAGGAGAAGTTCCCTGTGACGTCTGCACTGGAACCAAAGTGAAGGCCCTGAAGTCCTGCCTGGACTGTGGGGTCTCCTACTGTGAGACTCACCTGGAGCCTCATCTGACAGCATCAGGCCTGGGAAGACATCAGCTGATGGAGCCTGTGGACAACCTGAAATCCATGATGTGTACAAAGCACAGCAAACCTCTGGAGATGTTCTGTCAGAGTGATCAGACACGTGTCTGCTTGATGTGTTCTGTTTTGGAGCACAGGAGTCACCAGTTAGTCCCTCTGGGAGAATATCTGTTTGAAGAAAAGAAAGTGCATCTTCAGCAGATGATCCAAAAGAGACGAGAGAAGCTGGAGGAGATCAGAGAGTCAGTGAGGATCAGGAAGGAAGCAGCAGACAGAGTAAAAGCTGAAGGTGTGGAGATGTTCACTGCTTTGATGGAGCTTGTTGAGAGAGGCCTGAAGGAGCTGATGAAGACAATGGAGGAGCAACAGGAAGCAGAAGAGAGAGAGGCTGAAGGTTTGATCAAAGAGCTGGAGGAGGAAATCTTTGAGCTGATGAAGAGAAGCTCTGAGGTGGAGCAGCTCTCCCACTCTGAAGACCACCTCCTCCAACACTTCTGCTCCCTGAAAGCTCCTCCAGCCACCAAGGACTGGACAGAGGTCATGGTCCATCCATCATCACATGAAGGAACTGTGCTGAGAGCTGTGGCTCAGCTGGAGGACACACTCAGTGACAAGATGATGAAGATGAAGATGTTAGAGATGAAGAGGCTGCAGCAGTTTGCAGTAGATGTGACTCTTGATCCTCTTACAGCTCATCCTAACCTCGTCCTGTCTGATGATGGAAAACAAGTTTACTGCAGTGATGTGAAGAAGAACCTTCCACACAACAAAGAGAGATTTTCTCCTTGTGTCTGTGTTTTAGGGAAACAGAGTTTCAGTTCAGGTAGATTTTACTTTGAGGTTCAGGTTAAAGGAAAAACTGACTGGGATTTAGGAGTGGTTAAAGAATCCATCAACAGGAAGGGATCTATTACTGCGACTCCTAAGAATGGTTTATGGACTGTGACACTCAGAGATGGAAATGTGGAAACAGCATATGAAGATCCTTTAGTCATTCTTCATCTGAAGTGTGTTCCTGAGAAGGTGGGTGTGTTTGTGGACTATGAGGAGGGTGTGGTCTCCTTTTATGATGTAGATGCTGCAGCTCTGATCTACTCCTTCACTCACTGCTGCTTCACTCATAAACTACACCCATACTTTAGTCCTGGTTTAAACTATGGTGGTAAAAACTCAGCACCTCTGATCATCTGTCCTGTCAATCAAAGTGAATGATCAGTGTCATGATGAAGTCTCACCAACAATAGATTCAATGGTTCTCTGCAACCATTCACTTCTCCAGGTTGGTTACACACTCCATCCAACCTAACATGTATGTTTCTCAACAGTGGGAGGAAACATTTCATTAAAGAAGTTTCACATTTGGTGTTTGGATTGTGATGAAATAAAAGTGGATTTAAAAAATATTTTACAAAATGATTCATTGTACAAACGTGTTACATGTTTTATGATCAGTTAAAATGTGTTAGTGGTTCGTAAAATAGGAACATGATGATTTTTTTCTATGAAATGTAATAAAAATAAGATGCTCAGGTTATCTAAGGAGTTTTTGTAAATCCATCTAAGTTTAATTTGTAATTGTGTTGAGTATAACTGTGGTACATTTTATTTTTAAGTGTTGTATGTGGTATAAATGTTGATATATAAAACTATGTACACTTTTCTTTTTCTTTTGTTTTTTGTCATATTACTTTTGAAACCTACATGTAAAAGAGGGTGATTGAACGTCGAAGAAGTATTCTGTGTTTATCCAGGTTTACTTAATTTTAATTGAATTTAACTGTTTTTTTTGTTTGTTTTTTTTATTTCTCTTTGAGTTTTATTTCAAGAAAAAAAGCACTTGTAAAGATCACAGGCATCTATACACTTTATTATTGTATCTGTCAAAGTGTGTTGTATGCCACCCTTTGTAAACTTTGTGTAATTGTTCAAACAAAAACACAGAAAAATAATTTACAAAAAACAATGTGGTGAAAATAAAGCATTTGCATGAATTAAGAAGAATAAAGTGTTGAATGTTCAAACTTTAAAATGTACTTTTTAAGTCACTACGACTCTTCCTTATTATCTTACCCTTTAATTAAAGAGAAACCGTGAAGTTTTTTTATCTCAGTGTTTATCTCACTGGTAGCCCTTTGGATTATTCACTAGTTTTAAAGTAGCTCCATGTTTCACAAAGGTTGGTGACTTGTTCTTTAGATCAGTGGTTTTCAACCGTTTCAGGCCACGACCGCCAAAATAAAAGTTCCAGAAAGCGGGGACCCCCACTGTCGCTGAAGGTGGTTGAACACAGACATGAACATTGAAGAACAGTCATGTGGAGACAGGGCCATCCATTGTTCTATAAAACTGTGATAACCACATGTATAATATAATATAATATAATATAATAACTACTGTTATCCAGGAAGTTTACTATTTTTTATAGTCATCTTAAAGATGGAAATCCTTTTTTTTAATTAGACAAAGTGACCAAAATGAGGAAAAAGGTGGTGACATGGGTTTTTAAAACCACAGAAATGGGTTTAAAGTAGCAAACTAGAGCGGGCAAAAACTGACATAAAGTGCTAAAAATGGTTAAAACTGTCAATATTGGAACAATTAGTTGAAACTGGCTAATAATGGGAATGACAAATGGTGAATGTGGTTAAATTGGCAAAAAAAAATTGAGCATGGAATATGATGAAAATAGGTTAAAAGTGACAATAATGGGTCAACATTTGTGACATTAGGTGGAAAAGTTGTGGAAAGTGCAAAAGTGGAAACACGTGTGCAGAAAAGGCATTCAAATAAGATTGGAAGTGTCAGAAATGGGAGTAATATAGTAAAAATGCTTTAAAAGGAGCAAAAATATGGCAAGAAAAAGGGATGAAAGCATGTTAAAATATGGCAAGTTTGGTTTAGTTGCAGAAAAAGCGAAAGCATGAGCAAAAAACAGGGTCCTTGCCCCAAGGTTGAGAACTCCTGCTTTAGATGCTGGTTCCAGGCTGCTGTGGTGTGTGCAGTCTCCTCTGTGGCCACTAGGTGTCAGCCTCCCTCTGCTAACAGCCTGACTCTTTGGATGGAGGTAAAAACCTATGTTTGGCTACAAAAAGTCTACAAACCAGTGACAATAAGCTGTTTCCTCATCAGAATCCCAGTTGTGAGGGAAGAAGAGGAAGTTTGTGTCGAGTTAAAACTTAATGATGCTCCGGTGAGTGAAGGGTCTGGATATCGTTGGATAATCCCAAATTCATCTGTAAACCAAAATTAAATAACCGTTTTTCTTCTTCTCCTTTTCAAACAAAAAACAAGAAAAACTTTTTACCGTTTTAATCAAAAAACCATAAAACAAATCCAAATTGGCCCATTTTTCGATTATCCCGTGTCCTTCTCTTCTTTTCCCTTTTACAATTGAACATTGAAAAACAGCAGTTTCACAATCAGAATCAACTTTATTGACCAAGAGTGTATTAATACACATGAAGAATTTGTCTTGGTGACCTGTGATCTCTCAGATAGTGTAACATTAAATAACAATCAACTAGAATAAATAAAAATAAATAAAAAAAGAAGTATAAACATAATTATAAATATAAAAGTATAAGAGTAGTTAGACTAATATGTGCAAACTAAATAAAATAACAAGATAATAATAATAATAGTAACAATAATAATAACGAGAAAAAAAATAAAAATACAATAATAATAATAAGATAATAGTGCAGTAGTGCATTGATAAGTAGTGCAGGTGAACATTTAAATGAAAATATTATGTCCATGAACATTCACAGTCACAGGTTGATCCAGGGTTGTTATGTTTAGTTCTAGGGTTATTTCACAGTAACAGAAACAGGTCTGACACTCAATGACTGTGTAGTGTTAAGCAGAGTGACAGCCTGGGGGAAGAAACTGTTTTTATGGCGGGTAGTTTTGGCGTACAGTGATCTATAGCGTCTGCCGGAGGGGAGGAGTTTAAACAGATTGTGTGCAGGGTGTGAGGGGTCTGCAGTGATGCTACCTGCCCGTTTCCTGACCCTGGACAGGTATAAGTCTTGGATGGAGGGCAGATCAACACCAATGATCTTTTCTGCAGTCCTGATTTTCCTTTGTAGTCTGTGTCTGTCTAGTTTGGTTGTAGATCCAAACCAGACAGTGATGGAGGTGCACAGAACAGACTGAACGATGGAGGTGTAGAACATGATCAGCAGCTCCTGGGGCAGGTTGAACTTCCTCAGCTGACGCAGGAAGTACATCCTCTGCTGTGCCTTTTTCCTGGATGTGTCTATGTGGGAGGTCCACTTCAGGTCCTGTGAGATTGTGGATCCCAGGAACCTGAAGGAGTCCACGGTAGCCACTTTGCTATTCAGAATGGTAAGGGGGGAGAGTGGGGGGGATTTTTCCTGAAGTCCACTGTCATCTCCACAGTCTAGAGCGGGTTCAGCTCCAGATGGTTCTGACTGCACCAGAGAGCCAGCTGTTCCACCTCCCATCTGAAGGCAGACTCGTCCCCATCCCTGATGAGACCGATGACGGTGGTGTCGTCTGCAAACTTCAGGAGTTTCACAGAGGGGTCCCCTGAGGTGCAGTCATTGGTGTAGAGGGAGAATAGAAGTGGGGAGAGAACACACCCCTGAGGGGCGCCAGCGCTGAGTGACCGGGTGCTAGATGTGATGCTTCCCAGCCTTACTTGCTGCTTCCTGTCAGACAGGAAGTTGGTGATCCACTGACAGGTGAAGGCTGGCACTGTGAGCTGGGTGAGTTTCTGGTGAAGGATGACCGGGATGATGGTGTTGAACGCAGAGCTGAAATCCACAAACAGGAACCTAGCGTAGGTCCCTGGGGAGTCGAGGTGATGCAGGATGTAGTTCAGTCCCATGTTGACTGCATCCTCGACAGACCTGTTTGCCCGATAGGCAAACTGCAGGGGGTCCAGCAGGGGTCTTGTGATGTCCTTCAGGTGGCTCAATACCAGCCTCTCAAAGGACTTCACGACTACGGACGTCAGGGCAATGGGTCGATAGTAATTGAGTCCTGTGATGGCCGGTGTCTTAAGGACTGGGATGATGCTGGAGCTTTTGAAGCAGGAAGGTACTTCACACAGCTCCAGTGATGTATTGAAGATCCGTGTGAAGATGGGGGCCAGCTGCTCAGCACAGGCTTTCAGGCAGGAGGGAGATACTCCATCTGGTCCTGGAGCCTTTTTGATCTTTTGTTTTTTGAATAGCTGGCACACATCTTTTTCATTGATCTTCAGGGCAGGTGGGGGGTCAGAGGGTGAGGTAGGGGGGGAAGTGGGGGGAGCAGGAAGGGCAGAGTCCAGGTGATGGGCTGATGCTAATGAGCTCGGGGTTGGGTGTGAAAACCTGCAGTGCAAACTATTCAGGTCTTCAGCCAGTCTTTTGTTACCTGCAGGGTGGGGGGAGGGTTTCCTGTAGTTGGTAACCTCACGCAGGCCTTTCCACACTTCTGAAGGGACTTTTTTTGAGAAGCTTTGTTTTAGCTTCTCAGTGTAGCACCTCTTGGCTACTCTGATCTCCTTGGTTAGTGTGTACTTAGCCTGCTTAAACAGGTCCCAGTCCCCACTCGTGTAGGCTTCCTCCTTAGCCTGATGCAGCATCCTAAGTTGAGGTGTGAACTAGGGTTTGTTGTTGTATGTGCAGAAAGTCTTGGTCTGCACACACGTCCTCACAGAAGCTGATGTAAGATGTCACAGTGTCAGTCAGTTCATCTAGGTTGTCTGATGCAGCTTCAAAAACACTCCAATCAGTGCAGTCAAAGCAGTCCTGTAACTCCTGCTTTGACTCCTCTGTCCACCTCTTTACAGTCCTTACAACAGGTTTAGCAGATTTAAACTTCTGCCTGTTGGTCGGGATGAGGTGAATCAGACAGTGATCAGAGAGCCCCAAAGCTGCACGGGGAACAGAGTGATATGAATCTTTTATTACAGTGTAGCAGTGGTCCAGTGTGTTAGCCCCCCTGGTGGGGCACTTTATATGTTGTCTGTATTTAGGGAATTCGTGAGTTAGATTTGCTCTGTTAAAATGCCCGAGAATGATAAGAAAAGAGTCAGGATGTTTTTTCTCCACGTCTGCTATCTGGTCGGCCAGGTGCTGTAACGCCTCTGTTACACAAGCCTGAGGTGGGATGTAAACACCGACCATGACAAACGAGGAGAACTCCCACGGAGAATAAAACGGTTTACAGTTTATGAAAAAACTCTCCAGATTAGGGCTACACGTCTGTTTCAACACTGTGACATCTGTACACCAACCTTGGTTCATGTAAAAGCATATTCCGCCTCCCCTTGTCTTCCCAGAGAGCTCTTTTACGCGGTCCGCTCTGAGGAGCTGAAAGTCCGGTAGATGTAGAGAGCTGTCCGGGATGAGTTCACTGAGCCAGGTTTCAGTAAAACACAGCGCGGCGGATCTGCAAAAGTCTGAGTTTCTGGTGTTTAGGAGCAGCAGTTCATCCATTTTATTTGCCAGAGAGCGGACATTCGCCAGGTGAATGGATGGAAGCGCAGTGCGTAATCCCCGCTGCCTCAGTTTGACGAGCGCGCCTGCTCGTTTACCCCGTCTGCGTCAGCAGAGTATTTTCGTGCTATAGCAGAACCTGGGAACATCTAAGCTACACACTTGTTGAAGTCGTCACAGAAGGTGAAAGCAACGTTGTTTTTAACACACAGCATTGCCATTTTCACCTCCACATTACTGACCTCATCTTCCTCTTTGGGATTTCTTGTCACAAATGCTGACATCCCCTGAGCATGTTTCTTTGCCTCCAGCCGGCGCTTGTGCTTAGTGGATTTTTCGTGTTGATTTACGTCGCTCCTTCCTCCGTGGGCGATGCTAAAATCGCAGTTGCAAATCATACAGAACCGGTAATTGGAACCCATCCTGCTCTTCTTCATAAAAGTAAAGTCACTGTCCAATCTCTCAAGGTATTTACATGACTTTTTAGTTTTTTTCGCCGGCGCGCCTTCTTCACATCCATCCATTTTCCGGGTTTGTTCCCGCTGTAGGAAGTTGCATCTACTCTCGCGAGAAGTGAACTGCAACCTAGGTCACGTGAGGCGGCAGTTCTCACGAGGTTAGTGATAGCGTCCAGTTTGGAGAGGCGGACGAATGTTTTTTATCTATCTTTTAATGATGATTACATTAAAATACGGGATTTTTTACAGGGAAAATAATAGGGGAAGGTGGCAGGAAAGGGGTATAAAATACATGAGTTTCCCGGCCAAAACGGGATACTTGACAGGTATGATACATTAAATATCACAAACTTAGTGTAAGCTGTCTTGAACAAAGTAGTAGTAGTAAATAAAAAGTCAGTGTAAATAAGTCACTTTAAAAAGCTGGAACAAACCTCCAGGTTGTTGAGGTAATGAGGTTTAAACCAATCACAGAGTTCCTTTTACTTAAATCAAGTTTATTAAATAAAAGAATAGATATCTTGTTTGAAAGAATCCTTACAAGTTAAGAAATGTCTATTTAATGTTATCCAAATCACACAGTTGATGATAAATTAAAGATGTTTACTGTTCAGAATAAACACTAGTGCAGAAAGCAGAAAAAACTACCATATTTCTCAGACTATAAGGCACACTTAAAATCCTTTAATTTTCTCAAAAATCGACAGTGCGCCTTATAATCAGGTGAGCCTTATGTATGTATTAATGTGTCAAAATGTTTTAGTACAACTTTGGTAAACTATGAAGCTGCACCGCTTGATGGATTTTTGGTGCTTCAGGGCTACTGTAGTCAGGAGCCTCATGGAGTGATATGTACCGTACTGTGCTTTAACATACTGAACTGAAAAAGTCAGTGTATTGTTCTGTATTTATGTGTTAAACCTGAACAATGTTGAGAATTATTGTTAATGAGTTGAATAAAGTTTGACTCATCTGACTATTTTGTTTCTCTTAATGTGCCTTAATAACAATAATAAACTAGTGCGCCTTATGTATGAAAATAGACCCGGTCAGACCCATTCATTGATAGCGAGCCTTATAATCCGGTGTACCTTATATTCTGAAAAATACAGTATTTCAAAGTGTGTACGTCACTAACTCACTGAGTGCAGTGATAAACATGCTTTCAGACCCAATCCTATTAATTAATACCTATTTGAATCACAGTCTGGCGGCTAACAAACACATTAGCATGTGATTAGAAATGAAAGATTGGGGAATTATCAGCGGTAGTGATGTCACTTCTCTCTGGGTCCGTGTACAAACCGGAGCTTTGCTGTGTTTCAGTTTTGAGCTGATACTACTTTTGCTCCCTCAATTTACATCATAAAAATTACACAATGATGATAACAAATGCAACAAAAGTCTCAATTTAAAAAAAAGGAACATTTATTGAAATTAATAAAGGTGAGGTAGAACAAGTAAAAAATATTTTAACTGAACGTCTCATTTCAGTTCAAATATGAACATTTACCTTCAGGTTTGAATGAATATTCAAATTTTAAGAGACAATACCTTTGCTTGTGTTAAATAAAGCTGAAGTTTATTCAACCATTGAACATACAGGGTACAATAAAAGCTACTGTACTGACACAGGCAGTATTTCCTCGTTGTTTCTTTAAGAAAATGTTCTTTAAAAAAAGAAAAACCTCTGAAAGCTTTGTTTTTCTCCTATTTTTCCACTTCTTTCCATTTTGCTTCATCCTACTCTGGAAACTCCCATTGATCCAGGCTGATAGGTGTGTTTCTGTACTCAGACAGAAGATATGCGAGTAATAAAACAACCTTTTTTATGTATTTTTGCCCAAGATGTGATTGATAAAACTTTGACCATGTTCATTTTGTTTTCTTACTGCTAGATGTTAATTCCTGAAATCCTGTCCATCAGGGGAACATTTCCAGTCAACAGAAAGGCCTTATTGCTGCCATACAGCTACAGGAACACAACAACTACACCCACTGATCCAGCTGAAAGACTTTTAAAAAATGACTTTGTCTGCCCATGGACGTTTAGAGGAAGTGACCTCATTTGTTCTCTGGATCCTGACATTACTCACAACCATCAATCTGAGATGAAAACACCATATTAAAGCTTCATTGTTCAATTAATGATCTTGAAAATAAAGTCAAAGTTCTATGGAAAAGTGAAAGAAATTTGATACATTTATTTTATTTAAATTGTCTTTTCATACAAACTTTACTCAGTATACTAAATTTCAGTTTGTGAGCAAATGTTTATTGAAAATTTCATGGATTTGTATTCTTAACATTGTTAAAAAATATACCCTTAATGTGCCCTAAATGTATTTTAAAGCAGGAGTAGTTATTTCCTGTATTGTAATACATAGTCATATGTTATAATTTAGTTGTCTTTCACAGTAACAAAATAATTACTGCATAAGTTTATTATATGAGAAAATGTTTGATAAATATTTTTACAGTATGCTTTAGAGTAGGGATGTAACGATTAATCGTAAGGCAGTTAAAAATTGATTCATAGGTATCACGGTTGATATCGATTTTCTGAAAATTGAATAGCAGTACTTTTTTTAACCAGCACACACAAGTGTAGGCGGCAGGCGGAGTCTGCTAATACTTTCTTTCTGGCCGCCTTCTACTCTTAAATATGTTAATAAATGATTCATTACCCCTTAAGCACCGAAAGAATATCTGTAATATTACTTGAATATCTGTAAAAGTCACATTTTTCTATTAGCTCTGTCTGTTAGCATAGCTTCTCTTCTTCACTGCAAGATATCTGCATGCCAACCGACCACTGTTTTACCAGCGCCCTCTGCTGGTCCAAACAAATATGACGTAAATCAGTGTAATCACTGTTTTTTTTTTTTTTTAAAGTCCAATTGTTAAGGCACAAAATACATTTTCAGTTGCACTTTTAAAAGAAAAAGAACTATTATGCAGTTTTGCATTGTTTATTATAGAACCAGAATTTAAATTAATAGGCTTCATTTTCATTTGTATTATTCCTTTATTTATTTCATTCAAGATTTATTTTTAGTTAAATTGCATTGAATAGTTTATCAAAGAATTCTTTTGACAACGAAAAATAAAAGGACAATAATACAGTATTTTCTAGTTTTTTTCCCAAAAAAAAAAAAATTGTCTACAGTCCCATTTTGTAAAATAAATTGTGAGAGAATCATATCGTGAACCCAGTATCGTGAATCGAATCGTATCGGGAGTTGAGTGAATCGTTACATCCCTACTTTAGAGTGATCAACTCTTACTGTAAATTGTACAGTAATCTTCCTTTACCGTAAAGGTAGAAACAGTGTTAATGATGGTAATATTTTGACAAGACCGGTAGTTCCTAAATGTAAAAGGTCTGGATAAACACTTATTCTAACAAAACAGTTTACGGTAATGCTCTGGCAACCACAGCTGCCAGTTTTTTACTGTAAAAAATGTTTTTTTTATTTATTTTATTTCATTTATTTTTTTTTTTTACAGTGTAGCGTTTTGGTCCCCAAGCTCAAAGATGAACTTTTTTGTAAAGGTGCCCCAAGGGTTAATGAAGAAAAAAGTCACAAGTGGAACAAAATGTTGATGTTGTGCTGCTAGTGATTAATAAAAGGGTCTTTGTGGTATTTTTCTCCTTTGACCTATTGTTTTTTTTTTTCTAAAACTATATTGAAAAATATAAATAAATGGAGTTTATATAATCTATGAGATATGAATATTGGTCCATATCACCCAGGCCTAATGTAACCAAAGCAGTAACGTTTTATGTTGTAAAGATGTTCACATTCCACATGATAAAAAGTGTTTGTTCTCCAGTGCCACACCTGACGCTCATTACAGCCTCCTTTTATGGCTGATTAGGGTAGAGACACTCCTCTAGCGCCCTCTGCTGCTGAAATGGCTCCACCACACTCACTCAACCAACACAAATCAATACTTAAATAGTGTTAACAGTTATACTGGGGTAACAGCACTCAACATAATGTATCTAATACAACATTAGCCACCTAACATAGTTCAATGGCATTACATTAGCATTCAGTTAGCGTAGCATGCTCCTGAGCAACAAACATTTAAACTCACCAATTCCTTTTCAAACGTCAAGCTCAGCAGGATTAAATGTCTCCTATCCCTGAGGTGGTGAAGTCTGAAGGTGTACAAAGGTTGTAGTGAGTACTAAAGTTGTTAAAAACCTAAAGTAGATGTTAAAGAACCAACCTGTTGTAGCAGCTCCGTGTGTGTGTCGTCACTCTCTGACAGGGAACAAACACAGCTGTTTGCAATAGGTGACCGAGCTACGTGATTGGCTGAACGTAATCTCGCGAGAGTAACGTGGAGTGGAGGAAGTGACGTCACACGCTTTAAAGAAATGAGTTTTAGCAACGGAGAACCCCTTCAAAACCACCCAACTGAACTTAAAGCTGAAATACTTTATTATTATATTTAATAAATATAATTCTGTATAAGTATGAATTACACTGTCAATCCTATATAAATATGTAGATTAATATTATAAATATTAATCACATATATAGTTATCAGGGCTACACAAACAGTCTTAGGTAAGGTTTACAAAAGAACGTATTGTTGTTGTTTGTAGGATGCTGGCAGGAGGTCCAAGGTGTAGGTTCCTGATGTTCAGTGAGTGAGATGTGATCCAGATGTGAGGTGGAGGGGCTGAACACGTTCAGTTGCAGGATGAAGTTTAAAGATGACGGTTGGTAAACTGATGATCTGACATCAAGTGGTAGAATGAGCTGATCTTATACTGTGGAGTGTGTAGGTAGCTTGATTGGAGATGAGAAGCAGCTTTGCAGACTTGATTGCAGACAAGGTGGGTGGAGCCAGTTCTAAGGAAAACACACAGGGAGGAGAAAACATAGACAAAGAAAAATAGACTAGGATCCTCACAGTGACAAATATGTACTGTACATTCAGTGTAGTTATTTAAAGAAACACAATGTAGAAAAACAAAACAGTGTTTTATTATATATATATATATTTTTTTTTTTTTTTTAGGGCCGATGCCTTAGCTGATGACCAATACAGACTGCTGAATTTCTTGAGCCGATATTTGGAGCCGATACTACTTTTGCTCCCTCAATTAACATCATAAAAATGACACTATAATTATAACAATTGGTACAAATTAACAAAGGTGAGGCAGAATGACAACAAGTAAAAAATATAGAATAAATATTAAAAACAGGTGATGTAGAACAAGAACAAGTAAAAAATATAGAATAATTAAGAAAAACAGGTGATGTAGAACAAGAACAATTTAAAAATATAGAATAATTAATAATTGACTTAAGAAAAAAAAAAAAAAAAAAAAAAAAAAATGACCTATTTTTATTCATGCATGGCCTAAAGCTGGCCCTGCTCTGGGGTCACCAGAAATGTGTGATATCAGAATGGGGATACAACCCAATAAAGGTTGGGAACCACTACGTCATCCACACTAGACAAAAACAAATACGTTACTTTAAAAAAAAAGAAGAGCATTATTTAAATTCACGTTTTCCATCTCTCACCCTATATAAGCGGTTAGAAAGAAAACAGTTGTATCTGCAGTGCGCTGTGCAGTCTGCAAGGAAAACTCTGTCAGGAATCGTCAGCGACCCTTTCTCGACATTATCAACAAGGAATTCACATATTAACAACCCCTGCTCTCAAAATGAGGTAAGTAGAAGTTTTATTAGGCTTTATTTGACCGGAAAGTAGTTCCTACTATATTCCGCCAGGCGGCAGCATAGTACATGTGGAGGTCATTTATCACAACGAATGATAATAATAGCAACATAATTACAGATATAACTACTAATTCACATGAAATACAGCTGATAGCAGTGTGGGACACCACTATTTACACAAAACTGACTTATTTTTAATGATGTTCTAACACCTTTTTGTAACCGCTGTATTTTTATTTAAATTTTTTGGCTAAGTATGTTATAGAAGAGCAATTTTCAAGTGATTTGTGTGACGTCTAACTATTATTTCATTTGCATAAAATTGGAATTCAAATAATTTCGCAAGATATGGGTAATTTTGTGTGGTTTTGGAGTCATTATGTTGTTTTTTGGGGGTTCTTATTGTAATATTGTGTAATTTTCTGTCTTTTTCTGCATTGTTGTCATGTATTGTATGTATTGTTGTTGATTTGTGCGTTTTTGGGGTCACTTTCTGTATCTTTATTGTTGTTTTTTTGTATTTTCCTGTCATTTTGTGTAACTTTGTTGACAGTTTGTGTGTCTTTGTAGCTATTCTATAATGTTTTTGTTGTTTCCAGAGTCATTTTGTTCGTTAAGTAAGTAATTAAGTAGTTGTTGTGTCTTTGTTAAGTCATTTTTGATTTTTTTTTTTTTTTGGGCATTTTATTGTTGATTTGTGTTTTGGGAGTTATTTTGTGTATTGTGTGTGTGTGTATCTTATTTATTCTTGTTTATTTCTTTGTATCACAGGACACCATTATCCATGGTGATGGAACCTTTGGTGAAGGAGGAGGAGGAGGAGGAGGAGTTGAAGCATCTCCTACCTGAGATTACCGATATTGTGCAGGTCTATCCAGAGGTTGCAGGACTGGTGCACTGGGCGACTTACCCTGTGACGTCATCTACTCATGTTTGTAGATGTCCTCCTCCACCATTAACAGACCTCAAAGTAAGAATCACTGAAACACATGGTGCCAATGTGGGCAACATCACAGCATACATTTGTTCATCTATTAAGAACAGACAGGCCCTTCCTCCTGCTTCTATATGACTCTGTTGTTGTTAGAAGCACAGTTTTTAATAGATTTATTTAGGTCTTTTTATCCAGTTCTTATGTGGCATTGGAATATCACTCGGTTTGTTTTCTTTGACAGACCCTAGCAGTAGTTTTTTGGTGTATGGTTGATACCATGGCTGGGGTAAAATATAATTGTAATCACATAATTGATAATTATTTACAATTAGGAAATAATTAAAATTGTAATTGTATTTGTATTTGTATTTGGGGGAAAAAAAACTGTTGTTGTAGTCATAATAAAGTTGTAACTGAGTTCAGATAATTGACTTTGTAATAGTAATTGGAATGGAAATTCTTGAAAAACGGTCAGTAGCAAGCCACAAAAATGTAAAAATCTGGGAATTTTTTCCTGATTTAAGGCTATCATAAGAACCTAACAACTAGTTCAAGTTTGATGAACTCACTTAAACTGGAGTTAGAATCCAGTAAGGTGTAAAAAATAACACCCACTTTCAGAGATATGGCTGTATATAGTAAAGCATAAAAATGGAAAAATATGGCCTTTTTTTTACTGTTCAGACAATTTTAATATTTGAAGGAAAAAAATAATAATTAAGGGGTATACTGACAGAAAAGAGGCTCAGACGCCCACACCATAAACATGAATATCATTTTTTTTCATTAATTAGGAATTCTAACAAAGTAACCAAGAGATGAAAAACAAATTGGATGATAGATAATAATTTTTAGTGTATTTTATAGCTGATTTAAGATGTGGGAGACAACTGACCCGTTATCATGGTACTAACAGAAAGCTAACATAAGAGGAAGGTCACGTTTTATGAGGTTTATGAGAAATTGACAACGTAATTGTAATTGACTTTCAGAGGGAAAATTATATTTCTAATTTGAATTGTAATTGGAAAAATGCAGGTCATCGTAATCATAATATAGCTGTACTTGAACATTTATTATTGAGGATGTAATTGTAATTGAAAAATGCAACTGGTGTCTAATATTCATGTTTTTGTGTCTCCAGTTTTACAGCAGTCCATTCTTCCCACCTGAGTGTTTTCCTTCTTTTGAAGAACGGTAAGCAAAGCAAACAAACACACCTGATCCATCACAGACGTTGGTCCACATGTTTGTGACATGATTTCTCATCCCGCCTGTTTATGTTTTTATCTTTGTAGAGATGAGTTGGATGAGTTATTGGCTATCATGCCACCAGAGGCCCTGGAACCCGTCCCAGTTCCAAAGTAAGTGTCCTTGAGTTGTTTTAATTGTCTTTTTTCCTGAGTAACTCTAGATCAGAGTGTCTCCCTGCTCTCTCTCTCTACTACTCTCAGCTACTGTTTCCCTGCCCTGCTCACTGTTTGCATTTTGTTCCTTCAGGAAAAGAAAACACGAGAAGGATAAGGGGACGTATGTAAATAAACCTCCCAACGCATTTATGCTGTTCTTAAAAAGCGAGAGGAAGACAGTCCAGGAAGAGCTCGGCATTAAGAACAGTGCCCCAGTCAATCCAGTTCTTTCTGAACGCGTAAGTTTGTTTGTTCCTCGATGAATGATCTGTGATCTTCACATTTTTGTCTTTGGTGTGTGTGTGTGTGTGTGTGTGACACTTTGTTATTGTTCATCCACAGTATAAGTCTTTGGCAGAAGACAAAAGGCAGATCTTCCAAGCTGAAGCCCAAGTGGAAGCTCATATACACGCTCTCAATAACCCAGGCTGGAGCAACAAAGTGAATTACATAAGTCTACTGCGCAGAAATGTTTACCCATCAACCTTAGAGGTGATGACATCATGACTGTGGAAGTGTTTTATCAGCAGACTAGAATTGTCACGTGTCTGTTTTTAGGGGACAAAGAGTAAGAAATCACGAACCAAAGCTCCACGTCTGCCTCCACCCTCCTACTGATGGGATTGTATAACAAACATTACTAACATACTAACGGTAAGTATCATTACTCAAAACATCACTTCATTTTATGTTGATTTTATTTCAAAATAGTTTTTCCACAAATGTGAAATCAAGTCACCAGTTACCACTGCTCCTCAAGGATGGGTTAAATGCAGAGGACAAATTCCATGTATGTAACAACATTACATGACCAATTAAAGACGAAAGCCCCGATTTAATCTTAATCTTAATCTTTAAATTTAATCTTTAAATTTAATCTTTAATCTTAATCTTTAATCTCAATCTTATAAAACAAGAATAATGTGTATCTAAACTGATGTGCAGACACAGACACACTCTGAACACAGGTTTAATCTCAGATGTGTCTTAGTCTAAAACACGTGTCAAACTAAACTTTAGAGCATCCAATTCATCCCCTTGGAAAAAAAGAAATTGATATCTCATCTTCTCCAAATATTTCAAAGAAACTCTAGTCTTTTCGTGCTTAGATCACATGACGGAAGTCATTTTTAATTGCAAATTGAGAACTCACAGTTTTTCTCAAACTGTGCAATTTTCATTAAATTATTTCACAAGGGTTCCCTGAATTAAATTAAAGTTTAGTCACAATATAAGAGAATAACCTGCTGGGAATAATATCCCTCACTTATTGCTTGGATATTGTCGATACCTTAATCAATACTAATGATAATCAATCAATGCTCTAAAACAAAAATGAGGTGTACCTTAATGTGATGTGCAGACACAGACACACTCTCGGAGAACAAGTTTAATCTCAGATGTGTTTAATGTCCCAGTCTAAGAGTATTGAGGTTTGCATCAGTATAACTTCATTTTGTGTCTGTGCTCTCCATAAATTGTTTGAAATGCACATATCAGCATCTAAGATGACCTTTAACAATGGGAATTACTTTAGTTCATGTTGGATTCTATCATAGAGACTCACCTAGAAACAAGCCTGCAGTAGAATCAGAAGACTCATCAGCTGTTCTCTATTTTTTTCCTAGCACCAAGGACAACAACGACATCGGCAGCAACAACAACAACAACAAGGGCAACATCAGCAGCAACAACGGCGACAACAACAAAAAGAGCAGTGTCAACAGCAAATTCAGCAGCAACTACAGCATCAGCTGCAACAAGATCAATGTCAACAACAGTATCAGCAGCAACAAGAAGGGCAATGTCAGCAGCAACAGAGGCAGCAGCAACAACAAGGGCATCGTCATGGCAACATCAACAGCGGCAACTGTTGTTGTTGCTGCTGACGTTGTCCTTGTCGTTGCTGCTGCTATCACTTTTGATGTTGCTGCTGACATTGCCCTTGTAGTTGTTGCTGCTGATGCTGTTGCCGCTGTTGATGTTGCTGCAGACTTTGCCTTTGTTGCTAAATCAGAAGACTCACCACTTGTTCTCTGTATTTTACTAGCATCAAGGACAGCAACCACATCAGCAGCCAGAACAACAAGGGCAACGTCAACAGCGACATCAGCAGCAACTACAGCATCAGCAGCAACAAGAAGGACAACGTCAACATCAACAGGGGCAACTGTTGTTGCCCTGAATTATGGTAAGTTAGCATTAACAATTCCAATATTGTCATAAAGACATCACAAATAACAATTTTAAATTCAACTTCAGATTTCTTTTTTTTTCTTCTTTTTTTTTAACCGTAAACGTTTATCACTTTCAGACCATGTCACATTTTGTATGTATTGGGATTTTAATTAACTGAATGAAATTAAATTTATTTATTTATCTATTTATTGCTTTGAAATTTCACAATGAAATATTAATTTTCTTATTCTTGTAAGGAAGCTGTCATCTTCAAGACACATACATCACCCGCCTCACCAGAAAAGCTACCTGGATTATGAGAGACACTAGCCATCCCGCACATAATCTGTTCAGCGTCCTGCCTTCTGGGAGAAGGTATAGGAGCCTCCGTGCCCGCTCCACCAGACTCACCAACAGCTTCATCCACCAAGCTGTCAGGAAGCTGAACTCTCTCCCCTCTGTCACCTCAGTCATATCCACCAGCTGAATCCCCCCCCCCCCCCCCCCCAAATAGCAACAAGACTGAAAATGCTGTTATTTATTACTGTTTTACTGACTGCTCTTTGTACTATCACTCTTGCACTACTACTGTATATACAGAATTTTTTTATGCTGCCAAGACCGTTTTGCCTTTGCACTATCATAACAAACTATATAGGAACTCATGCTACTCCCACCTACACACTGTATTTATATATTAGTATTAGTTTTAGTATTTAGTATTAGTAAATGTTTTATCTGTTGTAAAAATTGTATGTCTACCTTTAGTATAGGAATGTCTTTTCTGTTGTGCCTGAACACTATCTGTTCACCGTGGGAAGTGAGAAACGTCTTCTCGATTCCCTTGTATGTTTGTGCATGCATAGGAATTGACAATAAAGCTGACTTTGACTTTGACTTTGATCTGGTGTCATGTCACAGTTTCAACACCAGGGGTCATATATGTATGAATAATAATGCTGTTGAGTCCTTGGGCTTTATGTAGCAAATTTCAGGCATCTCAGGAAGATCAAAACAGATGAAACATATGTTAAGTGAATTACCAGGAACCTTAAATTTCAAAAGCTACCATTCGGGAAAATTCTTTTTTTTTTCCTTTGCTGAGATATTTTCCCACACACGTCAGAGCAAAATATGCAGTGCTTTCCTGAAAATGTGTAACTGATATCCAGGCTAAAATTCTGAGTTTTATATCTAAATTCTTGGCTAGAATCATTATCTGAGGTGTGTTAAGAGTGAAAATGTCCTGATAATCGTCTCTGAAATGGGTTGGGGGCAAACAATCGTAAATATTAAACCTGTTCAGTATTTACGACCAAAATTCCTCAGGATTCCTGACTCACGACCCTGTGATTTGTGACGTGGAATGGAATGTAGCCAATGAAGACGCGAGCTGACTGAGAAACAAGTACTGCTGCGTTCAAAGCAACTCGGAACTCATTATTTCCGAGTTGAAAATTCCAATTTTGCGTCGAAATATCTCAAACATAGCTGACCTATATAATCATTTTTTTTTTTACAGACTTACTGAGTATGAGCAGCTTTCCAAGTCCCTTTTCCAAGTAGGAGAAAATCTAAAGTTGCTTGGAACTCAGCATTACATCACGTTGTTAGATCTTGTTTAATCACGCAACATTTCTGGCTTGGAGGAAGATCGATGGTTGAACAGAATCGTTATGTGCGTGGTGTGTTGTGTTGAAATGATCGGTGCGCACACACACATTCACAGTACCATCAAAACTGTTCTATGCCTAATTTTTTTCATCTTCGTGTGGGGTCTGTAACAGATAAAACATCTATTCAGTCGGTCTGGGCAATATATCAAAATTCCAGATATATCGAGATTTCTATTTTGGCCATATATCAAAAATTACAGTATTGTTTATATTGACATTTTTATTTTCTATCAAAAACTGGTTTTAAGGAGTCGCTGCTTCCGCTACTTCATGAAAAAAAAGCCACACTACAAAACTCACTCACACATGCTGTCCGGTATAAGACAAAAAGCCAAAAGTTAAACATATTTTGGAGCTGTTTGCTGATAAATGTGTCTTTGTGCAGACTGAGTTAAAAAAAAATCCAGATTTATATTGAATATTGCCATATAGAGAAAAAAATATCGAGATATAAGTTTTGGTCCATATCACCCAGCCCTACTATTCGGATTTAGAAAATCCTTCTTGTGAATATCTGCTTAGGATTCAACATATGCCACTAAAAATACAAACACCTTACAGCATGCTGAGCTATATCCAAGCCAGCTAGAGAACCACTGCATACATACATAACAGTGAAATACCACTTCCTCTTCAGCATGGTCTCCAAAAACCAAACCACTTCAGCGAGAAAAGAAAGTCCTGTGACACAATGATGTTGTTCTGTAATTTGAGATAACGCAGACAAAATACAGTCCGTATTAAGTAGGGATGCACCGAAAATGAAAATTTGTGGCCAAAGCCGAAGCAAATATAAACGCTTGATCGAATACCGAATATCAAATGTGGTTGTTAAGTTTTTCACGATTTTTTTATTAGTGCATAAATAACCGAGAATACATTTATATTATATTCTGTATTTCAATTTATGCAGTGTTAGAATGTCAGTGCTAAATAAGTATTTTCTGATATTTTTTTAATTGATTTATTCTTTTGAAGCATTAATATTTGTGTAATTACAATGGCTCGATTTTAGTGAAGTTAGTATATATCTATACATCTATAGCCATAAATGTAATGGTACTAATAATTGGTATAATAAGCCTTTTCATACTCTCGGAAATCTCGCTCTCGTTAAGTTCTCGCACGTGAGTTCAATGAACGAGAAGAATAAACTCGTCTTAGCTGACAACGAGTCTGACAGAGATTTACATTATTTTTACCGTTAAAACATTGGTCCTTGAAAGATTTTTTGTGAAAACGTCATATCGGTCTCCAAGGCAGAAATGCCGAGTTAGCTGCTAACGCTAATGCTGCACATGAGCTGAATATGCAGGTTTTTCCTGGCTTTTTAAACAGTGACCAATCAGCTGATCAGTGCGGTTTCACTTACTGACCTGTTTAGTCTTGCATCTTGTGCACTTCCTTCAAATTTATAAATCTAATTAAAATAATAGCTTAATAAAGAAGTTCAGATGAACTATGGCCGGGTCCGTAGAACCTCTCCGCGCTGAATAGCATGTACCACGTTCCCGGGAATTGAGTCAAATGACTCAATTCCACCGAGTAAAACAAATCAAATTGTGCAACGTAAAATCGTAATCAATGTGCTCTCATCCCAGTGTGTGTGATAAAACGTATGTGCTGCAATAAAGGGAAACTGATCAGAGCGTTTATCATTCCATCCAATGGATTAATATCTTAAATAATTGAATCGGGGCTTACGTCTTTATTGGTCAAATATGTTATTACATATATGAAATTTGTCCTCTACATTTAACCCATCCCTGAGGAGCAGTGGGCAGCCATATTGCGGTGCCTGGGGAGCAGTTAGGGGTTAAGGAGCTTGTTCAACATCCCAAAGCGATGGCCCGGGTGAGATTCAAACCGGCAACCCTCCGATTACAAGCCCAGCGTCCTTAACCACCACTCCCCTCTCACGGTCTGAATTATGGATTTTAATTATTCATCATTTTAAACTTAAGCAACACCTAACCTGGTCCAAGTTATGAAGTGGATCAGATCTGAGTGAGTATAAAAGCTCTGTCTCCTGGTGCGCCTTGCACTAACAGTGTTGCTCTTTGCTGTCATCATGAATTTAAACTCATTTGTTTAGGATGATAAGCTGTTCCTCAAATTGTAAAGACGCTCGCTCTGCCAGTTTTCTCCATTGTAATGATTGGTCAGATGATGCTATCTCCTCCCCTTTTATGTGAACGCGCATGTACTGAGGCTAAATACACTTGGCTTAAATTAGCGTGTTGTTATCGACATTCGTAGGACAGCTCCTCCCTGACAGGGAATGTTTGGTTAGGTGAAGCCCGCTAACGGAGATTAATCCAGGATATAATTATCGAGCTTCGTACCAAAGGCCGTAAAGTTCTCTGGAATAAAATTACAAACGCTGTTAGGTTGGAATTATCAACAGAGGGAACGAGCTTGTTTGCGTTGTCGCGCATGCGCAGTTCCAGAGTGTGTAAAAAGGCTTATAATGTCTTCTTAAATTCCTTGTACTGTTTTTAAACTGCACTTGGCGAATAAAAAAAAACCCTTTCTGATTACCAAACCACGATAATATCAGTATCGTGAACCATGTAACGCATAGAGGTATCCTGTGATTCCCACCCCTAATAAAAAAGCATCGCCCACAAACAAAAACAAACAAGTGTTGAAATAGCTGTAGCGGACCACTTACGTGTTGGTTTGCGGCACATTTTGTAAAGGCAGCAACATGGACACACACAGCAGAAAATGATGAGCAGCAACAAGATAATAAAGGCAACGATCCCAACAATCATTGGCAACGGTGATGAATAGGATTACGTTGAGATATCACTGCTGTAAGGAGGAGGGGGAGGGGAGACATTATAGCACACACATTGCAGAATTACTGGGTTAAAAATCCAATAAGAGACAAAAAAAAAAGTATTACAGTAAGAATCGTCTTGTTTATCATCAGTTAATCTCCAAAAAGTGTCTGAGCAGCAGTAGCGACTGTACCACAGCAGAAGGATCTGCACCTCTTGGAATGGTGATATTTTCCATGGAGATCTGTGTAGGAGTGGCATTCCCTTTCTCCAGCTGAGGAACATGAATGTAATGAAAGCCCTGCTTCGGACAACAAATGTAATAAAGTGCAGAGAACAGGAGCTCATCACAGATCACACACTGGATTTATTTTATATAAACAATGGTTAACTTTGTATATATTGTATATAGCATTGAGTATGACTTCCTATTATTAATACTTATTGTTTTTATAACAATCAACTCTATGCTTTATGTTGAGTTTTCATTTATTTTTTAACTCTAATAAACAAGGGCTTTGAATAATTCAAAAATCCTGTTTTTGAGCTGCAGGAAAAAAGATAATCTGACTCATGATCATACATGATAATATGTCAAATATGGGCAAACCGAACAAAACATAACATCAATCTCTAGGGGTGGATCATTCAGACAAAGTAATCAATAATAGATGCATGTATTTCAAATAATTGTTTATCAAAATGGTAAATTACAAGAAACACTCTATGATAAGGATATTTTAACAGATTGACGGATACTTGAAAATCACCATGGTACTTTAGCTGCTGATTTTGTTTATTACATACAGTATGAATTATAAACCGTATATATATATATATATATCATTTCAAACAGCCCACGCAGTTCTAACTGAGCAGTTTACAGCTGGTTTAATAAAAGGTAAAGAGCTCAATGTGTCACTGTTACCTGTGATGTTTTTGATTTGTTTTTAAAACAGCAATTCGGCAAAAATATTTTGTCAAATGTGGGACTCGAACCCACGTTATGTAGAAAAGCTCCAGAAATGTATCAATAGTCCTGGGGGCTATGGCTACGTTAACGTACCTTTAGACACTTTCAACAAAGAAATGCTGTGAAAACAGTGTATCTAGATGCATCGATAGTCTATATAATCGTAATTGAATCGTGAGGTACCTAAAGATTCCCAGCCCTATTGATCTCTGTTGAAATACAGTAAAAAGGTTAAAAAAAAATCATAGGTTGATAATTTTAATGTCAAGTTTGTTTTTGAGTGTTTATTACACATCCAGGTTCATAATTGCAGAGATTTCACAAGTTTTTGTTTGTTTTTTTTGGCGAACCATTTTGTATTTAATCACCTAAAATGATGATGTTTGGTTTAGTTTATGAAAGATCAAACTAGTGTTTAAAATTCGTCAAGACAGTTTAGCATAAAAGCTGTGTATTATTCACTCAAACAGCCAAACTTAGGTCACAAAACAAAGTATCGGTCAAAAATACAAAACAAAAATATTCTTCGTAACACTTTCGCTAGAAAATGTACATTAGCAATGTTTTTACAATTACTGCATCCTAATAGAGAGAGTCAGTTTGTAATAATGCTGGCCTAAATCCTAAAAGTCTGGTGTTTTTGACTATGACACTTTCGGTTTACTGCAAATGACGTCACTGGCATCACCCTGAGCGTGTGGTGTCTCAACATGACCTCCGCCACGGAGCTCAGTCCACTCGCAGTTAGTCACAGAGAAATGTGGAAATGTCTGAATAACAGATTACACTTACTGGATATAGAGGGGAAATAAATAATGTAAAAAACCAGCACAGCAACACTGGACAGGCCTGACGCCATGGCGGCTCCCTGCGTCCTGGAATCAGACGGAGAAAAAAATCGGTGGATCCTCCAGCGGTGAGGAGGAAGTAGGGCTGAGTTACATTAAAGACAAAACTGTTCCACCAGAGTTGCGACAACGGAAGTCCAAAATGCTCGACCGTCACGTGATTCACGGAAGACAGAATTTGTTCCCGGAAGTTAGTGGCGGGCCATTCGAATCCATTGATTCCTCGTGACATAACTGGGATTTTCGGTCATTTGTCGTCAATAACTGCATTGATTGACAATATTTATACAGTACACCACCATATGTATGTGTAATGTATTCTCTTTGCAGATGACACTACTTTATTTTATTCTGGGGAAAATTTAACACAGGTGTTGGAAGTAGTTAAAAATTAATTTTAAAAAAGAAAAAATTGGTTTGACATTAAACAATTGTCACTAAATTTTGGAAAAACAAACTTTATGGTATTCAGTAACAGAAGGAAAGATATTGCATATTATACACGATATTGAAATAAATAGAGTAAGGGAAACCAATTTTTTGTGTGCTATGGTTGATGAGAATTTGATCTGGAAATCACATATAATTATACAAATATGAAAATATCAAAAACAATAGCTGTACTATATAAAGTAAATGATCTATTGGATAACAAAGCACTGTTCATGTTATATAACTGTCTGATTGTTCCTTATCTGACCTATTGTGTAGAAGTCTGGGAAAATGCCTGTAAGACAAACATCCAGTCAGTCTTTATATTACAGAAAAGAGCCAAACGAATAATAAGCAGAACACAATATAGACATCCAACAAACCCATTATTCCATCAGTTAAAAATGTTGAAGTTCAATGACATTGTAGATTATAGTATTTTGCAAATTATGCATAAAGCACATCAAAAAAATCTTACCTGTAAATCTCCAGGTCAGATTTGTAAAAAGAGTAAGTAAGTATAATTTAAAAGGAAAAGAGATCTTTATGAAACCAAAGTTTAGGACAAAGTTAAAGGAGCGTTGCATTTCTGTAATAGGGGTGTCTTTATGGAACAATCTGAGCAAGGATTTAAAAGAATGTAAAGCAAATATAAGATTTAAACATCTAATTAAGACAAGTATATTATTAAAATGTAATGAACTCCTCTGAAGTACCATAATGTGGTGATGTTGTTATTTACCCTTTATGTTTTTGTTCTATAGTGTTGTTTTCTGGTTTGGTTGTAATAAAAAGTTAAAGCATGTTCATTTTTCCAGGTACTTTAAATACCTTACCTTTTGGCCACACCAGCCTGTCATTGGCTGATCTCATTAGATCTCAGAAGCTAAGCAGGTCTGGTCCTGGTTAGTAGGTGGATGGAGACCACTGAGAATTCCAGGTGCCACAGTGGAGTGGCAGTCACCTCAGTGGTATCTGTCATTGTGTCCTTGGGCAAGGCACTTCACCCATATTGCCTAGTATGAATGTAGTATGTGAGTGAGAGTTGGTGGTGGTCAGAGGGGCCGATGCCCACTATGGCAGCCTCGCCTCCGTCAGTCTGCCCCAGGGCAGCTGTGGCTACAATAGTAGTTTACCACCACTAAGTGTGGAGTGAAAGAATAATCCCTTAATTCTGTAAAGTGACTTTGAGTGTCTATGATAAAGTATATAAAGTATATGAAATTGATGCATTGTTATAATTTTTTTACCGTTTTTTAATTTAAACATTTTTTTATATGTATGTTATTCTGTGCTTTGGCTTTTCCAAACTTGTGTTTTCTCTTGTCATTATTGCATTTGTCATTCATGTGTTCAGGATATGACTAGGTGGTTTCTGTTTCCATTAAAGGAGTTCCTGCTTGTTGCTGTTAATAAATGACCTTGTAATGACAAGTGGGACATATTGTTATAAATGAGCTTAGAATCAAATGCTGCGTCAGCGTTTAGCAAGTCTTTTAGTATGTGAAGCAATTATAGTTTAAGAATCAATAATTTCAGTAAAACAGATGATATTATCAGTTAAACATCTTGTAATAAGTGCAGGTAAATGTAGTATCTATATAGAGCCAGGAGGTGGTGGTAGAGCTACAGTATAGATGTGCTGTTCCACAGGTTGGACCATGTGAATAGATTGTAAACTTTCCATGTGACCAGCAGTGATTAGAACTCAGTGAAGGAGAACCAGCAGAACAACAAGGATGCTTTAAAAGCACAGAGTCAGTTAAACTCAGACACAGAGTAGCTCATCTGGAGGACTGGGACCATTCCTGGGGGACTGGGACCATTCCTGGAGGTGGACTGGGACCATTCCTGGAGGTGGACTGGGACCATTCCTGGAGGACTGGGACCATTCCTGGAGGTGGACTGGGACCATTCCTGGAGGACTGGGACCATTCCTGGAGGACTGGTCTGATGTCAGCTGGTTAGTGATGGAGGATGTGAGGGATTGAAGCACTAGAAATAGAAATAGATAAGTGTTTGTCAGCAATATATAATAACTCTCCTTATGATTGTAACTATATAATTATAACACATACACTTCTTTATGACTGTGTTTACAGTCTCTCTCTCTTTTTATTTACTTGATATTATATGCAGTGCAGAAGTGCTTGTCTTTTAATTCTCCTTTTGCCAAATGTCACAGTACTTTAAATGATTTTTAATGCAAAAACTGAATTTGTTTCAAATGTTTTGTGAAATTAATTTAAATCAGTGGTATGTGTCGTTCTTCACTAATAATATAGCATTAATAATAATAGTAATAACAGCAATACTAAGATAAAAGAATAATATAATCATGATATTGATCTCTGAAGGAAAATTAATTAATAATAATAATACAATGAGAATACCAGTAACTACAATATTAAAGGAGTGTACAAGGGTTCATTAGCATGTTAGCTCAGCTTCTGTAACATCTCACAGCTTCTCCATCAGCTGCTCTGCATTTCATTATGAGGTGCATTCACTTTCCCCAGGAGAGTGTGGGAAAATATAGTCTCTATAGGAAACCCTAACATATGATCCCTGATATCCAGGTTAGAAGAGTGCTTAGATTGATCAGAAAGAGCTGAACTAGTTTGATCTAAAACACTTCTTTATCAAAGTCTCCTCTTTACAGTAGAATATATTCAACCATTAGCAGGAGGCAGAAAAATCCCAGGTTGAGTGAAGGCAGCACAGGTGCAGGTGGTTAATTGTTCACCCTCTCCTCTCTGTGTGACCTGACTCACTTTGACTTTCACACGTCATTGAACACTAACTAAACCAGATACACAGACTCATTGTGACCCTGTATTGACTGTGTTTGGGGCCAATCAGCATCACTTCTAGATTGTGGATATCCATCAGATGGTACTATTGATATGTTCAACAGTGATAAACAGTGAATGAAAGCTGCTTCAACTGTTTACTGTTATTAATAATTAAACTTCACTTCCCTTATTAAGAGATTTTATTAACTCACCTGTTCACTGGTGTTGTGGATTATCCTGCAGCTGCTCCCAGGGTTTTCTCCAGTGCTGTTGAGCGTAGGGGACCCCAATGTTGTAGTGATGGCGCCCCCTACGCTCCGTTTTCAGCAACGTAGGGAGATTTTCTGTTGTTTTTTTAATTTTTTTAATCGGTACCATTGTTGCACACTTGGACACAAAGGGACTTACAGGCGTTCACGGATTGTTTAAACTCATTTTTTAATCTGAATAATCCAGAAAGACATACATCAGCCTCACCATCTATTTAATACAGGCGATCTGGACGGATGCTCCAGTCTTTACCTGAGGACCCCTGCAGCCCTTTACCTGCCCCTGATGCCAAGAGGGTCCAGCTGTAGAACCTCTACGCTCAGCTCATCCACGCTCATCTCCGGAAGTGACGTCAGGAAATGAAGAAAAAATTACAAAATAAAACCGATAGCATATCCATGTTAGCTAGGCACTTCCGGAAGGTTTCTCTGCATTTTAATACCTTTATTAACCAGATTCCTCAGCAGTGTTACATTGAAAAAACAAAATATAATATACCTCGTCAACAACATATAAACTGATCAGCATTTCCGTGAATGATGTTGATCGTCGAGAGACACAATAGTTTTATTTGTGCTGCAGTCCTATCACAACCTCTTTGTTTTAACCTTAAAACGGGGATAAATGTAGGATAAATTCAATGTTTACAAATTCATAGCATTGTTAATACCTTAAAACTTTAAGTGCAACACATGAAGGTAAAATATTTCATCAAGTCCGTTTTATAACTGGCAGTTATGTATAGTATCATATATATATATATAGTTGGGGACCTGTGTAAAAGCTATTCTCCTGTGAAATCTGTGTCCTGTTTATGTGCACAGTTCCACAATAGCGTGCTTGAACAAGCTAGAAAACACGCCTGGAGAGCGACAAATTAAATATTTTTATGTCCAATTGTGTCAATGGCATTTACAAAGCGCTTAAATGGAAGTTAATCTACAGAACTGGAGGAGGGTTTAATTTTATCCTCTAGTGTAGAGAAGTCTTCTAGGCACACAGGATTAAAAGAGGAGCACATTTGGGAGGGAGGTTCAGTTGGAGTTGGGCTTCACAAAGGAAGTGGTTGGATTTTATCTTTCATGTCCCGGGAAAGTCACTGCTGTCTTCCTTACAGAGCACAGGAATAGCCATAGTGGCTTCTTAAGGAACACTTTTATGTACCTTGGCACGGTTCTCTGACACACATTAGTAACATTACACACCACAGACGTACTCACATCATTACTAATGATGTGTTGCGTTAGGTTTGTTAATTTTTATTTTCCTAACGGTAGTTTTCTTTATAACATTGTGGATACAGAGCATTTAGTGAAAGTCACTGAGAGGTTGATCTACATTAAAACATCTACTGACGTCTGTAGTAAAGTTCACTGAATACAAACCTGTGGCAAATGTAAAGGGTAAAAAGTCAATTTAAAAGAATACACATTTATGGCTCAACATTGACTTTACGTTGTTTAATACTGTAATATAGGTGAATGTATAAAAGTAACTCAAGGTTTACATACTCAGGGTTGATTAACCCACTTCATACCAGCTGTAATAGAATCAGATAAACAGAGTTTCCCATCGTGGGGTATGTTGACCCAGAGTTTATGGATAAACTCAGAGTTTGTTAACCCTCCTTTATGGAACACAACCCTGGACATATTGTCAAAGGTTTTCTGAGGACCAATCAGGAGCTATTGGCTGCACCTGTGATGTTCTCCTTCAGCTGACTCCAATCAGTAGCTCAGAGTCTATATAAGGGGGGGCAGAGCCCTCGCTCAGTTTAGTGTGTGCTATCAGAGGGTCAACACATATTATTGCAAGTTACAACCAATTTTACAAGTAATGCCTCGTCAAATGATGTCACTATCAAACTATGACCCCGCCTACATTTTCTTACGGTGGCCAGGATAATTGGATTTACCATTTTAATGCAAACGCCGGAACTTTGAACGGCAGGAGAGGAGAGAAAACAATAGTCTGAACTTTATGTGGAAAAATACGAATACCTCTGGTGAATATGTCAATACAACATAGTAATGTTTAAGTAAAAACAATAAAAAAAAAAAAAACTAAAAAAATCAACATACATAGAAATTAAGGGTAAAAATCGGGGGAAAAAACAAAATTGGGGAACGTAAATGTATTCATGATTACCAACCACACAAGGGGTTACAATTTTTGTTCACATAAGACAGCAAAATTAATCAATTTAAGCTCTAATAAATAAAAATGATGAATGGTGGATCTTGCAATGCAGGGTTTATTTATACCAGGGGTCTGCAACCTGTGGCTCTGGAGCCTCATGTGGCTCAGCATTATCTTGTCTCCTTTGGTAAAGGATGCATCAGTGTTTCTTATGCTGCCTTTACACCAAACGCGCTTTTTGCGGGACCGTTCGCATGTATCGCGCGAAACCTTCCGCAGGATTCGCAGGATCAAAAATGTTTCCCTATTTGCTTCATATTCGGGTCTGAAGCGAAGCTCCGCCCACCAGACTCCCAAAAAGGCGGCAACCAAGCTCTGTTTCTTTTCACACCCAACTATGGAGGACCCCAGGAAAATCACTGCACTTTACCTCTTTTTGAAGAGGAACAGCCGTCAAAACGCACGATGCCGGCGTTCCTGGATTCACCAGGTGTTTCACTGCCTGCTCCAGGAGCTTCGCCTGGATGATGACCGCTTCTAGCGGTACCTGCGACTGACCGTTGCCCAATTCGACGACCTGCTGGGTCGGATTGGCCCACGGATCTCCCGGCAGGACACCAACTACCGGCGTTCTATCTCTGCATCCGCACGGCTGTCCATCTGTAAGTTTCATTAACCGAAGATGCCATTGCCATGATTCATCAGACATATCGCTCAAATACACAATAAAGATAGATACTTCATTAAAATGTTTGTCCTCTTTAGACACCTATTCTGGGAAATAAGGCCTGCCTCATTCATATTATTTATTGTTAGTAATTAATATATTATTTAAGTAATAATTCACAAATCATTATTTATTTACTATTGGTAATTATTTTCGTCTGAAGAAACCTATTCTGGGAGATTAGACCTGCTTCATGAATATTATGTGTTGTTTCTAATTTCTTTAATATGAAGCAATCATAAATCATTATGTACTAATAATTATTGTCCTCTGGCTACACCTATTCTGGGAGATTAGGCCTGCTTCATTAATATTATGTATTGTTTCTAATTTCTTTAATATGAAGCAATCATAAATCATTATGTACTAATAATTATTGTCCTCTGGCTACACCTATTCTGGGAAATAAGGCCTGCCTCATTAATATTGTTTATTGTTGATAATTAATATATTATTTAAGTAATAATTCACAAATCATTATTTATTTACTATTGGTAATTATTTTCCTCTGAAGAAACCTATTCTGGGAGATTAAGCCTGCTTCATTAATAATATTATGTATTGTTTATAATTTATTTAATATGAAGTAATCATAAATCATTATGTACTAATAATTATTGTCCTCTGGAGACACATTGTGGGAGATAAGGCGTGTTCTCTCTCTCTCTCATTTCTTCCTCTTTTATGCACACACCCACATTATGTATATTTGATCATCAATCAATCTAATCTTTTCTGTGTTGTTCACCGTGCAGGTACCTGGCCACAGGTGACTCCTTTAGGATCATAGCAAACAGCTTCCGCGTTGGGGTCTCCACCGTCTCCATCATTGTGCCTGAGGTTGCAGCTGCTATCTGGGACTGCCTAGTGGAGGAGTTCATGGCTGTTCCCACCACAGAGGAGTGGAAGTCCATTGCTGAGACCTTTGAGGCAAAGTGGAATTTCCCTCTCTGCTGTGGAGCACTTGATGGAAAACATGTTGTCCTTAAAGCCGCCCCCCCAAGTCAGGATCCATGTTCTACAACTACAAGGGAACATATTCTTTAGTTCTCCTTGCAGTTGTAGATGCAAATTATTGTTTCCGGGTGATTGATGTCGTGGGCTATGGAAGAACAAGTGATGGAGGGATCCTCGCCAACTCCACGTTTGGTCAGGCTCTCCGGGCCGGCACCCTCCCCTTGCCTGCAGACCAGACACTGCCAGGGGCAGACCACCATGGGCCACAGCCCCACACGTTTGTTGCCGATGAGGCATTTCCACTCAGGAAAAACCTCATGAGGCCATTTCCTGGGTGCAACATCCCAAGAGAGCAGAAAATTTTCAATTACCGTCTGTCCCGGGCTTGTATGGTGGTGGAAGACGCCTTTGGCATCCTCTCCTCTCAGTGGAGAATGTACAGGCGTGCCATGGAGGTGAGGGTAGATGTTGCAGAGAAATGTGTGAAGGCAACCTGTGTTCTGCACAACTTCCTGCGACACACATCTACCACAGCCAGGGTGAACAATCCAACTGCTGAGGTGGAGCCACTGCCAGGACTGGGAAGAGTTGCCGCCAACTACTCTGGACGGGAGGCCATCAGGGTGCGAGAGGTCTTCACGTCATACTTCTCTGCAGAGGGAGCTGTTCCGTGGCAAGACAGCAGGCTGTCATAGTGCACCAGCGCACACAAAACGGCTCTTTTAAGAGCCAACCACATACGTCTATAGAGCATACTTCCTACTGCATTAACATGTGTATAATAAATATGGATAATTGGGGGAGAGACATTTGCCATCTTCATTTTTAACCAGACATAAACAATCCATGAAACCTCACCTCAGAAATTCAGTTAAGGCATTAAAGGTCTCACAGAGACATAAGGAAACTCTAAATTCTTATATGAACATTATATATAACCTTGATGTGGAGTACACATATAGATGTTTAGATGCATTGGTAAAAAATACAAAGAAAGCGAATGTCAACTTGAAAATGTGATTTTACTCAACAATCCTTAAAGAACATTATTTACATGAGCTTTATAATACCTCGATTTTAAACAAACTATTATATTAACTTTATAATACCTCGATTTTAAACAAACTATTATATTAACTTTATAATACCTCAATTTTAAATAAACTATTCACATGAACTTTATAATACCTCAATTTTAAACAAACTATTCACATGAACTTTATAATACCTCAATTTTAAACAAACTATTTACATTAACTTTATAAAACTTCGAAATAAACTATTTACAATGTGATTCCTACCATGCAAAGAGTGCCCCCACCCCACCCCACCCAGCCAAATCTAAAACCTATTCAAAATTTTCTAAATTTAGAGTCACCGGAAGATTGTCAACAAGTACTTTGTACATTTGTAATTTTACAAACTCCCTGTTTTCTGGGGGCACTCTTTGCAGGGTAGGAAGCAGGCTTTTTAAAAACATTTCATCTGCCGACATAGGTGGTGGATGGAGAAGGAGGAGGTCTTCTGAGGGCCTCCATGATGACCAGGTCCATCTCACTTGGGCCTTGGCTGGGTCTCTTCTTTGCCCTCCTTCCTTTAAAGAAACATATATTAATAGCTTATCAAGTCACTGTTACTTAAATACGATCATAGATATATTTTAATTAATCGAGGTAATGATCAACATTGTCATCACTGATATACCAAGCATTTAAAGATACATTGTATTTATAACAGAATGCAAAACAACTTCTGTTATGATCATACCAGATGGTTTGGCTGCACTTGATCCTGCAGGAGATGCTGCTGCAGCATTAGCAGGAACCCTTGCAACAGCAGCAGCACCCCCATCAGCACCTCCAGCCTCCACATCAGCACCACCAGCCTCCACATCAGCACCACCAGCATCCTCTCCTTCGCCCTCACCTTCTGCTTCCTCTCCCTCATTGTTTACCTCTGAGTGACAACAAACATGAGATATGAAATATTACTATACATTTTAAATCATGATACTAGATTTTTATCCCCCCCCCCACCCACACTAGAAGAAGTCCTATTGTGCATAAAGGTCTGATTATGAAGCAGATACATTTTTCTATATGTATATATGTCTGCACTGATAAACAAACCTCCAGTCTCTGATGGATGACCATACTCTGCAGCCCTGTCTTCCTCAACCCCCTGCACCATGTTGCTGCTGGTGTCTCTCGGTGAAATGAAGGGGTCGAGGAAGGACATGACCGCAGAGTATTTCCACCTTTTTGATGGCCCTGCAGCTGACCCACTCCTTTTCTCCTGACACTTTCTTTTCTCCTTTAAGTAAGTGTCTCTCAGGCCCTTCCACCTTTTACGGCAGAGATCCGCTGTTATAAACAGCAGAAAAATAAACAATAATATGTATACAACGGTATAACATATATCAATCCTTACTAAATAAAATAAAATGTTTTTATTAATTTATATATTGCCACTCTAAATTTAATTGATGACGTTTGTTTTATAAATATGAAATAGTGTATCAATATTATGTAATATACATGTACAGACTGTATATATAAAAATTGTGCAGAATTTATATTGAGTGTGTATTGTAAAAATAGTAATATAAGTTAAATATTTTTTGTGTGTGATATTATGTAGATAACCTGGTTTTTTATGTTGTGATGGTGAAATAAGCTTTGCTTCAACCTATACCCTTTCGGCTGAAGAATTGAACTACTGGGTGTTGTTTGTTCTGTACTTGTTTATGAAGACTATAAAACGGCGGTAAAATAACACAGCGGCCATTAGCTGCAAATCCTAGCTCATTGCCGACTTTCAAAGATGAAAACTACAGAGAAAGAAGATTTACCTGCTAGTCCCACCGCTTCGCCGATCGTCCTCCACGCCAGGTCCTTCTTGGTCCGGTCCCGGTACCAATAACTGGCTGTGTTGAACAGCTCAGGGTGGTCACACACCGCTACGATTAGCTTGTCATCCATGTTTGAATAGGTGGGTGGACTGGTTTCCGCGTTGACGGCATGACGTCTTTGCCATCAAGGACTCTGATTGGCGTTCGCGCCTGCGCGTCACGCGAAACTGCCGCTGGAGTTCAATATTTTCAACTCAAGCGAACGGCGAATAACGCGAAATCATCATCTTTTCAGTCCATCTTAAAAGAGAAACAGCTGGTCGACCTTAAATATTACCAGTAGAGGCGCTTGATCCCTCTTTGAAGGTGACGCCAAAGCTTCCCATTGGTCAAAACTCTGCATTTAAACGAGGGGTGTGCTCATGAAAAGCCGTTAATAACGTCAGTTCACCTGTTGGCAGAAAGCGACACAAACATGGCGATAGACTGGAGTGGAGCAGGGTTCACGCTAACTTTATTCATGTTTTCTTGTATTTTTGCGGGCATACGGACCGAAGCGGCGGTTTCAGACACTAGAAATGTCACTCAAATACTCGGCATGAGGCTGGAGAAGAGCGAAAAACCCGCGGAGACCACCGTGAAGGGAGTTATTCAGGTGACCGAGGGAAGCCCCATCCTCGTCAGGTTCTACGGGCTCCACCTGTTCCCTAACAGCTCGGAAATCATCACCTTCGCCGAGCTGTATTCAAGCGAGGAAGAGGACGATGATCTTGGCGCCATAGAAGTGTCACTGAACAGAACCTGTCCCGAACACACTAAGGATATAGTGGTGAATGGCCCCATGGAAGTGAGTAACCAGAAAACAGCCGGAGTAGTCAGTCTCAACGTCAAACAGCTCCGAAAAAGCGAGGCGGTTAAAGTGTTCGGGCTGTGTGTGCTGGACCGGGCCGAGCAGAAGTGGCTGCTGCTGGATGAGAAGGACGGTAGACTGCGGGTGGTGGAGGTGAAGAAGTCCCTGTTGCCCATCTGGCTGCAAGTGATCCTCATCGCCTTCCTGTTGGTGCTGTCCGGGATGTTTAGTGGACTCAACCTGGGTCTGATGGCTCTGGACCCTATGGAGCTCCGTATTGTGCAGAGCTGTGGAACTGAGAAGGAGAAGAAGTATGCTAGAAAGATAGAACCCATCCGCAGGAAAGGGAATTATCTTCTCTGTTCACTACTTCTAGGCAACGTCCTGGTTAACACCACCCTCACCATCCTCCTGGATGACCTGATTGGCTCTGGGTTAGAGGCGGCGGTCGCGTCCACCTGTGGGATCGTCATCTTTGGGGAGATCATCCCCCAGGCCCTGTGCTCTCGGAACGGCCTGGCTATTGGAGCCAACACAATCCTGGTCACCAAGTTACTCATGTTGCTTACCTTCCCTCTGTCCTGGCCCATAAGCAAGATCCTGGACTGCGTGCTGGGCCAGGAGATCGGCACCGTGTACAACCGAGAGAAGCTGGTGGAGATGCTGAAAATCACCGAGCCCTACAACGACCTGATCAAGGAGGAGCTCAACATGATCCAAGGGGCCCTGGAGCTGAGGACCAAAACGGTGGAGGACGTGATGACACCAGTCAGCAACTGCTTCATGATCCACAGCGACGCAGTGCTGGACTTCAACACCATGTCAGAGATCATGAAGAGTGGATACACCAGGATACCCGTGTATGAAGATGAACGCTCCAACATCGTGAACGTCCTCTTTGCCGTGGATCTAACCTTCGTGGACCCAAATGACTGCATCCCCCTGAAGACCATCACCCAGTTCTACAACCACCCAGTCCACTTTGTCTTCCATAACACAAAGCTGGACTCCATGCTGGAGGAGTTCAAGAAAGGTTTGTGGTAATCTTTTCTGCATTGATTGTGACTTTCTCTGCTGATGATGTGAGGAGGTCTCTCTGGTTGCTAGGTAACAGAGGATTGGGATGTGCTTGTTGGAAGCCTCAGGATCAACAATGGAAGATTCAACTTCATTCTCGTGTTTGTTCTTTTGTCGTCCATTTCTCTCTTTCATTTCCCACAAAGGGTCATCACATACATCAATAGAAATAATTTTATAAATTTAGAGAATTTCAACCAATTTATCTCTCAAAAACTCATGACTTCATTGCACAGTATTCAGTGTCAGACTCTGGCTTCAATTTTATAAAGTCATGTTTTTTTTACAGCAAGTCAGCATAGCTCAAAGTGCCGTTACTATAAAAAAATTTAAAAAAAACTTGCTCTAACATGTAATTGCTGTGGTAGCTGTCTTGTTTCTGAGTTAACAACATCTGTCCATGTATTAAAGACATGGGTCCTGAATTTATTTATTTATTTTTTAAAGTGAACATGTTTTAGTGACGTCACAAAAATATCATTAGTTGTGAGATTATTTTTGGTTAAGATTTGAGAAAAACTTAAGTGAGTCCCTGAAAAGCAAAGTTGGAGGTCTTTGTCAAAACAGATGTTATCTATTCACGGAAAACGTAATTACCTCAGTTGTAATTTGAATAATACAAATAATTGTATTTCTAACTCTGCTTTTAAAACATCCTCATGCACCATCGTACTTGGTTATTTATTACCATACTGGTGCGCATTGCTCATTGTCACAGCTCACTGAGCTCAGTGATTATATCAAGAAAAATACCGAGGAAAATGTGTTTTCCTTCTCAACAATTTTATACAGACCCCATCATTCCCGGGCCGTGCTTCAGTTTATTTTCACTCTTTAATAAAAGGTATTTCGTAAAGTTAGAAGCTGTATTTAGTGACCCCATCTTGATGATATCACACAGTAATCTTATTTATTGCTCAACATATCTAGCAAACAACAGTAGATTGCTGCTGCAGTGTGTGTGCAGTGTGCACAGACTTTAACGTGTCAGGATTTCACCAGTGCATCAAACTTAATGTGAATGTGTGCAACCCTTGCTCAAGATCAAGAATTTGCATTATAACAGCAAAGATAGGCCTTTGATATTTCTCCTTTGCTTAACGTCCTCCTCAAAGTGAATGGTTCTACAAATCAACATATCTCTAGGAATTTTAAAACAGAAAAAGTGTGAAATGGTTACAAAGCCACCTGTAAGGGTTTACGATTAAAATAAACCATCTTATAGGCTACAATTAAAGAACCTAGAGTATTTAGGGTTAGAATGAAATCATTTTCATTTTTTAACCTCGGTAATTAAAATCTTTATTCAAAAAGTAAAATTTTCTATGTTTATCACTTCCAAACATCCATAGAGGCGAGTGACGATAATACGCATAAGGGGATGATCTTAAGGTATGTCAACAATGCTACAGTTTTTGGTGACTCTTTTTTTAGCACTTTATAGCTGTGCCCGTCAGGGAGCCCATGCACTTTGCCTCACTTTTCTGTCAGCATTGTTAATAATTCAAAACCATCAAGTCCAGACAGCGTTCATCAGCACTCGTGAAGGCCTAAACAGGGTGTGTTATGTGCACGTGTCTCTTTGTGTCGTACAGTGCAACTCGTGACCAAAGTCCGGACCCAACCTTGGCTATAATGACTTGTACACATTAACAATCTATTTGTGGTGCAAGCAAAGGGTGGGGGCGGATGGGTTCATGTTAGTAGGGAGTTTTTATTATAGTTGCTCATTATGATTGAAGGCTTTGGGGATTGTCTCTAGTTTCTGACGTGTTTACCTGACAATGCCTGCGTATCATAATCAGTGTCCATCATAATGTATGTGATCAAAAACAAGGTAAAAGACGGCTTTTGTTCCAGAGTCGTGATGTAGCAACTGAAAAAGCTTAGTCGCCTTAATGCTTGTACCGTAATCTTGGTACATATGGCAATTATTGGCTTAAGGAATGAAGGGTTTATGATGAGCAGATAACTAGACAAACAAGCTCACAATGCTGTGGTGTAGGTGTTGTAGCCTTACCATCGAAGTTCACGTTACGATACTATAGACGACCGAGCTCGCAATAACGATAACGTGATATTTTTGTGAAGAAAAAAAGTGAGAAATAAACTACTGTTAGAAATAATAAGTGTTGTTATTTGACATTAACTCTGGACAGACATGCATATTTACTCTGGGTATGACCTTTTCAACTCTCGCAATACCACTCATACCCTTAACTATACATCTTGGGATGTATAGTTACCATTCTTCTACTTGTAAGTTGGAAATCCCCCTTCAATTAAACTTTTTTTTGCTTTGCTACTGTGTTTTATACTCTATTTTGGTGCATCTCAGTCTTCCCTTAGTCGTATCCAACTTGTGCAGAATACTGTAGCCTTAGTACTGCCTAAACAAGTAACCCTTCTTGATGTAAACACACAACTCAAATCTCTCGTTTTCTCTACAAGTGTACATCTACTGAATGCAAATCTTTGAATAATAACTGCTATTCCAACTAGTTATCCTTTTGTTTTCCACTTTAGGAAAGTCTCACCTGGCTATTGTCCAAAAGCTGAACAACGAGGGGGAGGGGGATCCTTTCTACAAAGTGTTGGGATTGATCACCTTGATGGATGTTATTGAGAAGATTATCAAGTCGGAGATCTTGGATGAATTCGATCTTTACAGTAAGTTTTTCTGCTGTCTTTTTGGCTTCTCACTCAGTGTGTTTTTAAAGGCACGAAGCTATCGAGCTATGCTAACAAATTATTAAGGAGCTTTCTCGTCTTGTCTGAGAGTACATAAAGGATTAAAAACAAACTTTTGACCAATTTTATCCGACTCTGTCTTTATAATTGCCTCTTTTGCAAAATGATGCCTATTGATGTAGTTCATTTGACTCAACAAGGACAATTACATTGGATCAGAAAATATTTTCAGCGTTTTTCTAAGATGTTCAGCTAATTTACCTCGTGCGTCTCCTGCTTTTCACCCACTGTCAATCTCCTTTTTCTGGGGGACAGTTGCTGGAAAAAACGTTGCGCATGGACAGAATACTTTGTTGGATTTTTATCTAGTTAATGTGCCTACATGCTATATTAGCTCAATTGTCAATCAGATTATCTGGGTTCTGTATTAAAGCTGCGGAAAGTCGAATTCCAGCAGAGCTAACCTGTTTACATGCATATAGGGCAATAGTTCTTTGAAGTCGTAGTTAAAAATTCAATGTTAATGTTAGCACTGTGGGAAACGAAAAGAAACTGGTTCAGATATAAATACCAATAGTCTTTATTCATAGATATTTGATTGTAATCTAAGTTACCTTTGGTGTGTCACTCAGCTGACAACCGCACCAGGAAAAAGGTGGCACCCAATAAGAACAAGAGAGACTTCTCCGCCTTCAAGCACAAGAGTGAATCCAAAGTGAAGATCTCTCCTCAGCTTTTGTTGGCCACCCATCGCTTCCTGGCAACAGGTGAGGAACAAAGCAACACAAACGGAAAATAAAAACACACCTTATGGCCAAGTGATTGTTTTTAAACTGTAGGTCCACGAGGAAACGCACATTAAAAGGCATCACAATTTAGTCCTCTAAGCAATGTAATGTATCATACAGCGAATCAGCTGTTCTGTTGGGAAGAAAAAGAAAAAAAAATGGACGTAGTTCATTTTTGTGTTTATCCTAATTTTGCTAGCATTTGGTAGCATAAATTACCCTAATGCAGCATAGCATAATAAAGTAGAAAGGCATTTGCTATAACATTAGGTTTGTGTAAAATAATGCTGAAGAACACAAAGTGGCAATGTATAGCATGACAAAACATGAGCTAGCTAAAATTAGCACAACCTAATTAATTTGAGATTTGTTTGTAACATAAAGCATGCTAACATTAGCCCAGTGGACCTTTAAATGTAAATGGAAACACTCCTTGATTTGAGTGACTCATATGAACTTGCATGTTTTAGATTTGAACATCCTGTGTCTGCCTCTCCCAACCTCTGCACACAAACACATGCTGGACAAGATGCTGACACTACTTAAATTCATGGTGCAAGTTGTTGAGTTAGCACGCGTTGGCCGGCCTTCCCCTGCCAAAAGCGGTAATGTAAGCTAGCATGATGTAGCACTTCCTCTCCCACATAGTGTGGTATGTACTGTGGGAGTATCGCATCACCGTCTGCTCACTTGATTTGGGTTTGCTTTTTCATAATTTTTCCATCTTGATTCATTATGCAGGAATTGGACTATTTTAGTTTTCCAGAAGGTTTGTTTTCTCTAGATCATGTGTGACGAATCCCATATTTGTTTGCCCTCATTTTAAGTGTCCAAGAATGCATATTTATATTTCCTAGCCAATATTTCACATTAGACAGTTGGCCTCTCAAACTAATTTTGCACAGGGAATGTATTTTTACATCACTTTGGGAACAGACCATCAAGCTTTGCCAGTTTGTTGAGTTTCTGTTTTTGTTTTTTCTTTCTGCTAAAACAACAATGGAAAACAAAGGAAATACTGCAGAAAATCATTTGGTAAAGGTTGTGGAAAGTTTATTATTCTAGTGCAGAGGTTGAACTTGTGACCTAATATGTAAACATGAGTGAATGGACTTTGTTTGTCTTGTGGATGATGATTACCATCGTTGGTTGTATATGCTCACCACTCTCTGTGTGTGCTGCGGTTTAGTTTGCAGGGTGCACCGCTTCTTTGTTTTTAGTTTGGGTGGGGTCCGGGCATTCATAACTGAGCTCTGATTGCAAAAACCAGGCTTAACTTAGTTGAGTAATGAATGTAAAGCCAATATGCCTCAGGACTTCATTTATATACATACGACAAGTCGAATACATCAACTTCTCTCTGTACATGTGCTGATACTCAACTCAAGCAATAGAAGACAACTCAACTGAACGACTCTTATTTGTATCCTTTATTAGTAGGAATGAGAGGCGATTTGGAAGCTGCATGTGCAATAAAAAGCACTTTAAACGCATGCTTTTTTAAGGCTGTTAGTAACTTCTTGCACAACAACGTGAATATGCGGTATAAACAAAATGATGTGTAACCATTACCATTAGGCCTGGGAAATATATTGAACTTAAAGATATATCGAGATTTCTATATTGGCGATATGGAAAATTCCAATATCGCTTAAAATGTTGTATTATAATACTCATTTTAGGAGTTGCTTATTTGACTACTTCTCTGAATAGCTTGAAAAACACAGTTTGATGGATTGCTGAGTGTGTCCTAAACCAGACCTACCCCTAAACAAGCCACACTATAGAACTCACTCACACATGCTGTCCCTTATAGGAGAAAAAGCCAAAAGTGGCACATTATGTACACCTGTTTGTCAATAAATGTCACTGTATGGCATTTTGCATCAACCAAGAATTATCTTTCTGGTAAGACTTTATTGAGTTAAAAATATTGAGATTTATATTGTGTATTGCCATTTTGAAAAAAAAAATATTGAGATATAGATTTTGGTCATTATCGCCCAGCCCTAGCTCCAACACACAGAACTAATCTATGACGTATTTGAGGGATTTCAGAGTAAATTTATCTCTTAAACAGCTCTCAGCAATTTGGCCAGCAGTACTTGAAAATTGTATAAACTATATCATCTTAACTAGCCTTCATGGGTAGAGGTTAGACTAGTTTACAGTGCTACTCAGGAATTGGAGAATCTTGGACTCATCAGACCTTCAACACACACTGAATGTAATGGGTTCTGATTCACACTTTACAATATGTGAGCAACACATTTTGTTTTTAAAGCCCTTGTAAGGTGTGAGGCTGGAGTGTGAAAAGTGTTCTCACCTGCAGTGTGAATGTTTCTGCTGAGAACATTATGTAATCGTCCACATGTTTTCATACAAACAGCCGAGTGAATAGGCAGATCCATTTGTAACATTGGTAAATGATTGTGTATCTTTTCCATGTCCTGCAGAGGTGAGCTTGTTCAACCCTTCATTGATCTCAGAAAAGGCGCTTTTACGAATTCTTCGCCACCCCAACGTGATCCACGAGATCAAGTTCAACAAAAAAGAGAAACACTCTTCCCACCACTACATCTACCAAAGAGGAAAGGCTGTGGACTACTTCATTCTCATCCTGCAGGTATGCAATGAACTGGGGGAGGAGGGCATGGGATGAATGGCTATTAGTGAGACTTACTGGCAGTGTGATAAACTTTTACATTCAATTTTGTTTTTATGTGAGTTTGTCAGCCTATATATATTATATACCCACATATAAGTAAGTCATTTGATTAGGGGCATATTGGGTACAGTACATTTTTTAACCTTCAAACTAACAGCCACACATTACGTCAGGGTATTTCCAACCTTGGGGTCGTGACTCCATGTGGGGTTGCCTGAAATATCTAGTAATTGATTAAAAGAAATTACTGATTAAAATGATATTTTTCACATTTTCTAGATTATTCTTTTTCAAATTAAAACACCAAACAAAATCTCAAACAACTGTATTCTATATTTTCACTTCCTCAAATATGAATCCAGTTAAAACATTATCAAAATATTTGAGCTGCTGCATCTCAAAACTAGTGCTACGAACACTATCACAAACATGATCAAAAATTAATTAAAAAAAGACTTTGTGATATCAAAGTGGGGTCACGACCTAAAAAAGGTTAGGAACCACTGTATTTAGTAGTTGTCGTGCTGTTATGTGATGAAGAGTTTTCTTCTGCTGTATGCTCTTGGCCCAAGTTGACGAGACCTAAAGTAAACCATGTCATTCTTTTTTATTTCTAAGTTGAGTCTATCTATAAGAGCTGTCCAAGCTGTGTCCTAGAGGGCTGCAATCCTGAAGGTTTCAAATGATTCTCTGTACAATCTGACTCTCTTGCACGGCTGTGACCAAGTTTAAACAACTTAAACTTAGACTGTCGCTGTCCATCAGTTTGCATGAACTGTTATAATCTACAAATTTTTCCAGTAATTCAATGATTTTTTTTTTTTCCTCCCTGGTTGATAAAAACGGAATGAAATGGTGAATTTCAGCTGTGCGTGCGGACATATTGAGGATTATAAAAATTCATAAACACAAACTGCTGTAGCTGTTTACTCAGCTTGATCCATACTTGGCTTTCAAAATGTCGGATTCCCGCTGCTTCATCCCAGAATAAAAGATGAGCAACTTGGATAATGAGATCAACCTTTAGGAGAGTGCTCCTCTCCATTCCTTTGACCTTCTACCTTCTGTTGATTCATCAAGGCTCACCTAACAGCACAGCTTGAAAGTTAGGCAGCATCCGTTCATCCCTCTGTCAACCAGTCAATGGTGCCCATATGTTTAATCAACGCAAAGCTCAACAACCTTCAATAAAAGAAACTCTCCTATTTTTTTCCACCTGTAACATAAATAGAACTGCTGTGTTTTTAGCTGCTTTATATTTAACTGTATCTTCTATGCCTCCCACTGAATGGGAAAGTTGCAGCTCCATTGATTTAAACTTGTATTTACTTCACACACTTCATACCCATTTAGTCCACAAACAATCATTTGCCAAGTCCAGTAATCCTGGGAGCTCTAAAAGCTTTTTGTTGTTCTGTGAGGGAGGCTGAACTCAGGTTTCTGTGGACCTCACACGTGGTCGGTGCCTTTTTAATATCATTATTGTCATGTTTTACTCTGAACACCATTAGTTTTTATTATTAACTTGGATGAAGAGAAATCCTGTAATGACACTAAAACACCAAAGACGAGCAATTTGGGGTTTCTTGCCGCGCATTTGCAAAAGTTTGTTGGAAACATCAGAGAATAGTAACTCTATCAATTATATTCTTTGCCTGTAAATATTTAATTCAAACAAGTGCAGAGTCTAGACACAATTATTTATTTTTCAGGCTTGAGGAAGTTTGCCTATGTTTGACACATTGTGGGAAAACGTTTCTAGGCTCATGTCTTTAGTGTTATTTTATTATGCTGTTTAAAATGACAGCTTTGTTGATGATAAATGAGTTGATTTTTTTACTAACATTTTATTAACTTGTTCTTGTTTTCTTATCTCTGTAGTGCGCTAGTATGTTCACATTTCAAAGATGCCTCACAATGCATTTAAAAACAGAGCAAGGAAAATGGTGACGTTTCAACAAATATGAGTTATTGCGCATCTACACACCCTCAGATTAAAATGCTAATAAAGACATCTTAGTATTAGTAGAAAATTAATGTAGTTAAATATGGCAACAATTTAATTGTACATCAAAAGTGGGTAGCAAAATGTAGAATAAAAATCTGGTTTAAATATGTCTTAAGGTCAGGTTATCTATTTGTCTGGGGTATTGAAATATCAAGGGGAGAGCACGGAGATTGAAAATGCAGTCATCCAAGAACAATGTGTTCCTGGTTTTAGATCAACTTTAAAGATGGCGGCACACTCAGTCGCAGTGGCTCAGAGTTCTCCCCTCATCACCAACTACAAAGTACAAACCCACATTCATTGCTGCGGAATGGCGATGCTGCACTTGTGGAGATCTTTATGTAAAAAGGCAGCTCTCTACGCTGCCTTTGGACGTAACCGTGCTATGCTAAATGCTATACGTACGTTCACAGTGCATTAGTAAATTGATACTGCGTGCTACGTTCTCTTGCGAGTGGGCGGGATAACACTACAGGCAGGATGACAGCGCTAGAGACAATAAAGAAACATTCTTTTGAGGAAAAATGACAGCTTTTAAAAGATGGGAAACTAACACCTGAGCTACCAGACCTTCAACAAAGGTAAGGTCAGAAAATTGTTCATACTTTCCACAGTGAATGGTACAAAAGGAAGGATTGGCTTCTGAGTTGTTGTTGTCATTTTCTTCCTGTTTCTGAGTTTCCAACAACATAGGATGTGCTGCCGTGTCATGAGATATATCTTGTTGGGAGAGTATGCAGTCTATATTGAATAATTGTTTGTTTCTTTAATGGTGTTTACGATGTTGATTTTGTTTGATTAACACTTGCCAGCCGAAACATATGAAATTGTCATTGATGTCGACATTGGTGGTCTCGATTTGCAACACCCTGCCTACCCAAACCTAGTGCTCACGGCACGTCACTAATCCTTGAGTACTCATCCCACCCTGCACATCACCTGTTCCAGCTGTTAGCCTCAGGAAGGCAGTATAGGACAAAAAAGCCAAAAACAAATTGACTGAAAAATACCACATACCCCAGGGCCGTTGCAATACTGCACTGTGCAATACTGCACTGTGCATTACTGCTATGAAATACAATCTTTTTTTTTCTACTATCAACTGCACAGCACATCAAATGCTGCTACATTAACAATTTTTATTTATGTTGTCTATATAGCAGATTTCATGATTTATGTATGTAGTAATTAAGATCATCTTTGTCACTCTTTTTCTTAAACTTTCTTTTCTTGTTGAGTTTTTAATTGGGTCACAGGCTATAATATCTCGCTGCTGTTAGACAGAACTGTGTGATGTTACAGTGTAACACATGAGCAGTGATCAACATTTTCTTGTCTTGTGCCAAAGTGTAAATGTTATTAGGCAATGGCAAGAGGTGTGACGGTGAAACATCATAACACGTGCAAATGAACACATACACACATTTAAGACCTAAATAACTTCTGTCTTCTGAAGCAAAGGTTGGGGGTTTAGCTCCAAGATTCCATCTGTTGATGTGACAAAGTGTTTGTGGGCAAGATGCTGAACCCTAAATTGCTCCTAATGACAGATTAACACTTGACATTACAGTTCTGTCATTGTATTTGAGTGAATGGTTGAATGTAGCTATTATTATAAAGCTTGGAATTACTTCAGTAATCATTCTAGCTTTATATCGATCAAGTTTGATAGGTTGTATCTCTAGCAGACTAAATAAGAGGGTAAAGAATTTAAATCAACCTGTCGATCAACTGGCCTATTTCATAGGGCCATTCATTCTGGGTGATGAGTCATAGAACAATATTTTGAATTAAAAAATCAGTTTTCTGCAAAGAAGTTAGCCTTGGAGACAGGTTGAAGAATAAAAGTCAAAACAAAGACATCTCTATGATGTGGATAATCACAGCCGTCACAAGGCTTATATTTCTGTGTTCCCGTGTTTGAGCTTTTCATAAGATCTACAATAAATCTTCAGTCCCACTGCTCTGCTTTTAGAATGAACCTCTTGTACACATCTTATCTGTTGGCAAACAAAAAATTCTAAAACACTTTAGCCCTTTTTTAAAGATTTCAAAACTATTTACTGACTTCCCTTCATTCCATAATCCTACGTCTGCATTTAATGACCTTTTGTTTTGTCACTTGATTTCAAAACTTGCCGTAACCAGTCTTAATCTTTAGTGGTCACACCTACGGTATATATAATAGGACCGCGTCACTTTGCTTTCAAACCTGTTGGAAGGCATCATTCATCAACGCCTTGTGCGACACAAGTTGATGGATTGTTGCCTCAGAGGGGACACAGAGTTCTTTCTCACGTTGATGAGTTGCAGTGCTCTGGTTTGAACTTTGGCCAAGACTTAGTGTAGGTCTCGTGCTCCAAAGCAACAAGTAAAACTCACACACATACACATAGAACCAGTAATGACACATGTTTAAAATTAAGCTGAATCATTCATGAATGTTTGCTACAATATCTTAGCCTTAACTGGTAATTACAAAGTGGCAAGACAAACGCACAAGCTCAGACATCTCATTATCCATTAATCCATTCATTTATTCATTCATCTTCTACACCTGCTTTTCTTGTAACGTAGCAGCAATTACACGTTTCCAACAACTGGGGGCTTATAGTGACTTCCCCCCCTCCATTAACTTCATTTATTGCTTTGTTCATGAAGTGAGTATTGTGCTCTCTGGTTCTAAAAACATGTTTTATTATGTTAAATTAAAAATTACATAAAGGTGTTGTTATGGTCATTTTTATATTCATCATCATATCGTCAAATGTATGTTCATGTGTACAATTTGTCATGTTTTAATACAATCCATTACTCTTTACACTTTTGAACAGCTGAATCATGATTAAACAGTACAGAGCGTACTCAGTGCACAGAGCCAAGGCCAGAGTCTCTGCTCGCATGCAGCACACACTATCAAGGAGATAAGAGTGGCGCACATCTTCTTCATAACATATACGTCTTCATCATCCTCAAATCTTTCCACTATTGGGCATCTGACTCTCCCCTCCTCCTTACCCCAGAGTGGAACTTTGCTCTTATCTGTATAAAAAGCTTAAGCTTTGAAACTGTTAGGGGGCGCGGCACTTCCTTCGGACGTCCGCCTGGACGGACGCTAATTTTGTTTCACTTTGTTCCATCTTGTACCTTTTTTCTTAGTTTTAGAATAAACCCTTTTTTATAAAACCATCAATGCTTCTCCTCGACTCCATCATTCAACCAGAGCAATAAATCATGTCTCCAAATGAGGTCAACCGTAAATTCAGCCGTAACAGTGTCCAAAGCATCGTTTTTTAGGTAAATTTTTTTACCAAGAAGTCCCTCACCCACTTTTTTATCATGATACGCACTGCAGTGATTCCTGCAGAGCCTTCACAAACCATTATGAGGCAACAGAGTTTCTGTGAACAAATTGGTTTGAATGCACAAAACCCTAACCCGGTGTCAATGACTTAGTTTACCTCTGTACTGAGATTGTAACCTGACCCTAACCTAATCCAATAAACAAAAAAATGCCTGTTCACTTTGAAACAAAAAAAAAACAAAACTGAATTTAAAAAAAAAATAAAAAATTTTAGCAAAAATTCATTTTCCGGTAGTGTGCATGCTCATATATGCTCATCATCGATCTCAGTATGAGGTAAACTCAGTCCGTGACACCGGAAAACTTTTTCATGAAAGGGAAAGGCTAAATCCAGTGATGTTCATTGTATGGTGTGGACTTTAAGCTACTAGAAACCAGCGGTGGACTAGCCATCTGGCATACTGGGCATCGTCTCGGTGAGCCGTTGACCTAAAGTGGGCCGGTGTGGTCCGCTAAGTTTTTATTTTTTTGTTTTTTTTTAAATGATTTTTTTCTTACATGACCCGTCTGACGGCTTATGTGGGGCGGTGCAAGTTTCTTCATTTTCTACACTTTCTCCAATGCGAGTCACAAGAATTTATTAACGGGTGGCAAAAACATTGCAAGAAAATTGTGAAAAGTGACTAAATTGGCAAAAACAGGTCAAGAGTGACAAATAATTAGGCAAAAAAAGAGGAAACGGGTGATATGTAATGGCAAAAGGTGGCTTAAATGGGCAAAATGTGACAAACAATAGTGAAAAAGGGCAAAAATATTAAACAAAAAGAGGCAAAGTATTGTGAAAAAGGAAACAAGTGGGATTTATTGGGCAAAAGTTAGTATTTTTGGATGAAAAGTTACAAAAGTATTAAAGAAAGGATCAAAAGTGTCAAAAGGCAATGAAAATGGACAAAAAATAGAAGAAAAAAAGGGGGGGGGATATCTATTTGCAAAAGGTTGCTGAAATCTTGAAAAAAGTTTCAGAAGTTTTTGAAAAGGGGCAAAAATGGGACAAAGGAAGTTGCAAAGTAGCCAAAGAAAATGAAAAAGGGTTAAAAAGTTTGTGTGTGCGTGTCCAAACTGGCCTGGAGGTAATGTGAGCTTCATCTGGGTTTTACGTTGTATGTTTATGTTTGAAATTAGAAACTCGTACTGGTGTTAGGTGTCGGCCTGTACCAGTAAAAAATGATTTCTTGACATAGAGTTAATTTCATATTACCATAATTAAAACAAATACATTTATTTGTATATATGTCATAAAAATATAGCCCACAGTCAGAGCCGTACTGGTGTCTTGTTAACTGTCAACGTAGCGTGCACAGATCTGGGAGAACAAGTCTGACTAGCTGTCCTCCACCTTTCTCAGCGTCTACCCTTTGTCTCCCTGTTTTCCACCCCTCCTTTTAAATTTAACTCCAAACATGCTACTGGGTAGTGTGTGTGCAGCGGGCCAAATATTTGACCTCAGCAGACTCTCTCAGGGTGGACCATGTGTCGAGAGGAGATTAGAATATCCACTCATTTTAATTTGAAGGGAACGACTCTTCATTAAGGATCAAAGTCAAACTGATGGCTTTGAATTCCAGAAAGTTTTTTGCGCCTTTGTTCTAAATGATATGATAAAGTTTCATTTATTCAGACATTCTCATCAAAGCGATTGGCAGACGCTTCTGAAGAAGACTGGCAGTTGAAACATTTCAGGAGATTAAAAGTAAATTTCCTGAAAAACAGTCCCATTAAATGAAGGCAGTGCCTATCCGTACGGTTGCCGCATCAATATACCGACATTCTATCCGTACGCAGAGGCCCATTGGTCAGTTTAGGTCACGTGACTAAGGCTAAACCTTGCCCTAACCCTAAAAATTGTTGCGATATTGGGTTCTAACCTAAACTTGACCCTAAGACGCTACGTACATGTACTTCGGTAACCGTACCAATAGCACCGGGTGTTGTCCATACAGCAACCGTACAAATAGACACTTTCATGAATGAAACCATAACATATGATGGGTTCTGGTTCCTCACTGTGAAATCAACAATGTTTCGGAGTATTTGGTAAACTTTACAAAAGTGAAAGAACACCCCTATCCTAAAAGATCTCTAAAGTGATTATCTCATTTGTGCACCAATGCCCTGCATCAATTTCTTCCTTTGATCAAAAATGCACCATCCATTTTCAGACCCGCTTGTTATTGTTTTTCAGGGTTGCGGGGTCAGAAATACACAATGGATAAATTAGAAAATGTATTAATTAATTAAGTGGGACAAGCCTTGTACGGCGCTATAGGAATCTGTTAATGATAATCTCGTGCAATGCCATCTGTTTTGCATTTTGATAATTTTTCGAGAAGACCATTCATTTGATAAACTGATTACTTGTGTCATGGGTTGTTTAAAAATTCTATTTTGTTGTTGGGGTTTTTTCTGATTAAAATTAATAACAAATGATTAAAGAAAGCTAAGGGTTATTGGACTTAAACAAATAGATTCATAGGTAATTTTTCACTTCTGCAGATAATAGATATAGAAATGCATAATATATAGGAATTGTGAGAATGCTGTATTTGAATTTGTCTGATTATAGAAATTAGGGTATCAAAATGTTTGGAAGAATTGAGGAGATTTGTCTGCTTTGTGTCTTTCCAAGCTTTACACTTTAGATTTTTGTCTCCAAAATCTTTCTATTAATTTTTATTATGCTGAAAGATTCGCTTGATTATTTCAGCCGAGCATTTGGGCTTCTAGCATTTTCACTCAGGTCAGTCATGATGCTGATTAAGAAGAGCAAGGAAATGGCACTGGGCTTTTGACATTGCATTATTGCCCCTTTCTTCTCCTTCACCTCTCCTTGTGGCCAAAAATAGCGTGAGTGATTTCTGATTATATTGTTTGTCTGAAGTCTGAACCACAGAACTGTCTGAGATCTTAAAGAAAAATCGACAGCAACAAAGGGAAAACAAAGATATTTGTCTTGAGCTTGAGTTGAAGGCCGCTGTCTGTTACTAATCTGTGAAAAATAGAAATATTAACCCCTGCTTGCCTGCTGGTTTTACACATCACAAGGCTTTTATCACTTTCTTACTCTATATTTCAGTCCTGTTCCTCACTGGGTTTTTGTTTTGTTGAAGCTTAATGCCTGCTGTTAGGTTATTTCTACATTTTTAAATAGTACATTATCTTTAAAATACTGTGATACTAGTACAGAGCTACCAAATGAGGAGGATAACTATTTCTTTCAGTAAAATAAAGGTTTAATAACTTTTGGTCATCTGCTCAAGGAACTCACTGTCCTGGTCAGAATGGTTTGGTATGCTGGTTCTGACTAGTTTTAGTATTTTATTATTTAAATTTTCTTATAAGTATTTATTTGCTTTTCTTTTTAGGATAACATTTACATTTTTCACAAAGACCCAAATAAAATGTCCAGGAAGCAATTTCTTGACCTAATTCTATGCACTATTCAGCGATATGCAATGTTGACTTGAAATGAAATACACTTGCCTTGCATATTGGCTGATGACATTGAGCACAGCATGAATCAAATCTACTTTAATGACTTATTTTTTAGTGTGGAACGATCAAATGATATTACTCAAATGGAAAACAATAGTCGGCAGCAGTAGGTATGAGAAAAAAACTGGCTCATTTATTGTCAACCAATGAGTTATATAAATTTGAACCTAAACATAAGAATGTTCTGCATATAAATACAATAACAACAAAATAAACAAGACAGTCATCAACATCCCCCGCCAGATTGGTTCTCATTATAACTCACAACCTTTTCCTAAATGTAGCTTAGATGTATACATAAGAAAAAATTATCACATCAGAATATAAAATTACTCACTATCTTAAATGTTTTCTAAGAAAAGCTGTTTCTTTTGAAGAAACCACAGAGTAAAAAAAAAAAAATTACACAAGGGCAATAACTGCGGAAGAAAGAATTGTGCACTTCTCATTTTTGAACTCCATCAAGGTATTGATACCCTGAAGCCACACAGCAAATTTGGTTATCCTATCTCAAATGGTTTCTGAGAAAAGCTGTCCCCTTTGAAGATACCTCGAACAGAGTAAAAAAATAATGGAACTCGAGCAAAAACTCCAGAAAAATTATTGCACGCTTCTCATTTTTGAACTCCATCAAGGTATTGATACCCTGAAGCCACGTACTGAATTTGGTTATCTTATCTTAAACTGTTTTTGAGTAAAGCTGTCCCCTTTGAAGATACCTTGAACAGAGTTAAAAAAAAAATTGAACAAGGGCAATAACTCCGGAAAAAATAAGTGCGCACTTCTCACTTTCGAACTCCATCAAGGTATTGATACCCTGAAGCCACACACCGAATTCAGTTATCCTATCTTAAACGATATCTGAGAAAAGCTGTTCCCTTTAACTCGGATGGATGGAACTCAAACCCCCTTCCACATTTGTGGCGGGGGATAATTAGAAAATGTTCTCAATAAATCCAGTAAAAACAATATACTCTATATCATATTGCGGTGGCAGGCCGATATATTTCGATACTAGTTTTTTGCTCCTTTGGATCTGGACATCTTCTCTAGATTGGTTATGAGAGTAACTGTGACTTTTGTCTGTGTGTAGGTGTTCTATAACAGACTGGCATCATGTCCAGGGTAAAGCAAATCCATATGACATAGCATTGATTAAATAATTATATATTCAAGTATTGTTATTTTTGTGTTTTGTGATGAAAATATATAGAAATATGTTTTTTGTAATACGTGAACAATGAGCTTGGTCATGTTTTTGTTCTAGTTTTTTGACACATTGTATCCAAGAGTGAGCAGTGAACCACAGAGTATTTTATACACAACAGTCCAGTTGTCTTTGTTACCTCAGCATGTGCTAAGCCAGGGGTCTCCAACACGTCGCTCGCGAGCTACCAGTAGCTCGCAAGGACCTATCCAGTGGCTCTTCAACAGCATCACAAGTTTTGATTCGTCACTTGGAAAACTGTCTCGAGATTAAATAAATTATTTGTCAATGAGCTGCCAATCAAAGATCTGCTTGCGCTGCTGCACCTATGTTATTCGAACGGGGTGAGGGGGAGGGATGAAGTGTAGCCAGACCGGGTCAAGTGCCAGGCGGTTGGCAAAAATGGCAGCTGCAGAGTTCAGTCATGCCAGTAAGAGACAAAAAACGTATTATTTCCACGAGGAATGGGAAACGGACTTCTGTTTCACAAACGTGAACGACAAGTGTGTATGTCTGATCTGTGGCGCAAGCTTGGCAGTTGGTAAAAAATGTAACGTGGAGCGGCATTTCACCAAAGTTCACAGCAACTTTTCACGTGATTTTCCAGTGGGAAGCAACCTCCGGAAAGAGAAGGTAAAAGAACTAAAAAACGCACTCCAAAAACAACAATCTCTGTTCAAAAAACCGACGAAAAAGGCTGGCACATCAACCGAGGCATCATTTAAAGTGGCGCACATCCTGACCAAGCACAAAAAGGCCTTCACTGATGGCGGGGTCATTAAAGAGGCTATGACCGCGGCGGCAGAGTCTTTATTCCAGGACTATAAAAATAAGACGGAGATTCTGTCTGCTATTGCCAGCGTTCAACTTGGCGCAAATACTGTGGCACGCAGAGTGTGTGCGCTGTCCGTGGATGCGGTGAAACAGCTTGAGTCGGACCTCAACAGGTGTTCCTGGTTTTCCCTCCAGTGTGACGAGTCCGTGGATACCAGTGACACAGCACAGCTGGCTGTTTTCATACGGATGGTTTTTGGTGATTTTACCACAAAAGAGGAGTTTTTGACATTAATTCCACTGAAAACCACCACCAAGGGAGTGGACATTTACATCGCCGTCAAGGAGTACTTGGTGGAAAAAAAGGTTCCCATTGAAAAACTGGTCTCGATAACAACTGATGGAGCACCAGCTATGATGGGATTTATTGCTCATTGCAAAGCAGACCCGGACTTTCCTAGATTTCTGAACTATCATTGCATCATACACCAGCAGGCTATTTGTGGAAAGGTTCTGGGGTTTGATCATGTCATGATGCCTGTTGTTAAAATCATCAACTCCATTCGTGCAAAGGCCAAGCAACACCGGTGCTTCAAGCTTTTCCTGGAGGAATGTTCTGCGGAATATGGAGACCTCCTTCTTCACACCGAAGTCAGATGGCTGAGCAGAGGTAAGATACTACAACGCTTTGTTTCCTTGCTCAGTGACATCAAGGCTTTCATGGAAATGAGAGGAGAGGATACCACATTACTAAGTGATCCTGAGTGGCTGTTGGATCTGGCCTTCCTGGCAGATATAACTGACAAAATGAACCAACTAAATCAGCAGTTGCAAGGTAAAGACAAAAATGTATGTGACATGATCAGTGCTGTGTAGGCATTCAGTGCAAAACTCTCCTTTTACATCCAGCAAATAAAAAACAAAAGATATCAACACTTTCCATCTTTTGTGAAAATGCTGGAAAGCAACTTGGGGGCAGAAAAAGTGTTTAAGGTTCACAGATACTGTGATCTGTTGTCCAGGCTGGGACAGGAATTTACAGATAGATTCTCTGACTTTGAGAAACTGGAACCCTGTGTCACCTTTATTGCAAATCCTTTCCTGGATGTTGACATTAGTGAGTTGTCAGGACAGATGGCTGAGCTTTTCAGTGTTGATCCTGTGGAGATGGAGATGGAGGTCTTGAACCTCCAAAATAATGTCCAGCTAAAATCCCAGCAGCATTCCCAGCATCTCTGGAGTTTGGTGGAGCCAGAGGATTACAAAAATCTTCACCAGGTTGCTCTGAAAATAAGTGCTTTGTTTGGGTCAACATATCTTTGTGAATCTGCCTTTTCTGACATGAACATCATAAAATCGAAGTACAGAAACAGACTGACTGATGAGCATTTAAATGACTCCATCAGAGTGAATCTCAGTGGATACACTCCTGCATACAGCTCTCTGGTTGAATCCATGCAATGCCAGTCTTCTCACTGATGTAAACCATTCAACATGTAGAAGTGATGAGATGATGGTGGATTTGTGTGCACAAAGTTCTACCATATAAAAATGTTATGTTTTGACTTCTTATCTGAATCAGGAAGATTTATTTATCCACAAATACAGCCTGCAAAGCTAGTGAATGTCTATTTATTTTTTGTTATCCACATTTTAAGTAATAGAATTCTTGCATTGTTGAAAATGTGGTAAAACATTCAAGAACACAGCATGTATGCTGGGGACTTTCATTTTTCAGAAGTTTTTATACAGGAATGTTCCTGGTACCAACTTGAAAAGTAATAAAATACAACAAATGCAACTGGACATTTTTGAATGCATTATGTACAAAACAATGTATTCATTTGGTCTGTATGGAAATTGGCAATGTAAATAAATGTTGCTGAACATGAGTAGCTCGGCGGCGCTTTCATTGGGTAAAAGTAGCTCACAGAAGATAAAAGGTTGGAGACCCCTGTGCTAAGCTGTCACTGGTCAGGTCCTTGTCTGTTAGTGTGTTGTGGGCATGGAAGGATGAAGGGAAGGCAGGATGACAGTGTGGATTAACTGTACCATGTTGTTGCTGCAGTTCACACATTCCAGCAGGCCCGTTCTCGACAGCTCTGTCCACCAACGCTGAGGCCTTCCCAACCCCCTTCTTTCCCTCTTTCTCTCCTTCCCTTTGTGCCGGTTCCAATTTGTGAATCTCTACGATTAAACTTTCTTTTTTTAGTTGCATCACATCGTTCCTTCGTAGACAGTAGCTTGGCCAGATGTATAGTCTGGTTTCCAAAAGCTGACTCTAGTCCTAGACAAGGAGCCATAGACTGTATGTTTACCCTTACTAATGATGTACTTTAGAATGCAAAAATGCAGTTCCTCATCTCTTGTATCCTGGTGTTATACTGCCCTCTAGAGACTAGCATGAGTAACTTAAGAAACTTCTGTTTGACATTACACATAAATAATTTAAAGGAAATATCAAGATAACATCAAAAACAGATAACAGACAAACTAAAAACAAAGTTTATCACATAAATTAAAATTCTAGAATTCGAATATTATGATAAAGTCAGAAGTATATCATATTATACCCACAGGAAGTAATATCTTTCATTTATTTATTCAGTTGTTTGTCCGTGAGGAGGATTATGTCAAAAATATTAAAAGGATTTTGACAAAATTTTAACCAAAGGCAGAACTTAAAAATTGAAAAATCCCATTTTCTTGTCATATTTCTGTTCATAATTTGTTTATTTGTTCATTGGATTCCCATTAGCTTTCACCATGGTGGTTGCTAATCTTCATACATTTTTTTTTTTTTTTTTTAAATCATTATGTCATGTTGGTTCCTCTAGTAGCCCAGTGAGTTTCAAAAGCTATTTAAAGTGTGAATTTAAATCAATTTATTGTCTATATTTTTATCTTTTTATTTTATTGGTTGTACTGATTAAATTGAGCTGATTATTGAATGTCTCAGTTTGTGTTTATTTCCTCAGGGTCAAGTAGAGGTCGAGGCCGGCAATGAGAACATGAAGTTTGAGACCGGACCTTTCTCGTTCTACGGCGTCATGGCGCTTAGTGCTCCCACGCTGGGTGAGTTGCAACCTTTTCCCACTCCACTCCTCTAGCAGTGAAATTACGTTGTAGTGAACAGTGTATTTATTGAGAGGCATATATTATCAACCCTAAGCACTATTCCATGTTTTTGTTCATCCTGATTTAAAGGATTGGAGTAATGTTTAGTATTGTTGTGGTCAAATGTATTTCATTTTGTGCTTGAGATGATCAGAGAATCCTTATTGTTCACTTTATCACTATTAGTTCACGTTAGTACAATCATTTTTTTATCAAGGCATTTGTTTGACTCATACCTCATTGATGAAAATTGAGGATAAACTTTTGTGTTAGTTTTGTTGGAATGATTTTAATGTAATTCCACATGTACTTTTCTAGAGTTGTATTTCCATATTTATTATTTGTTTCACTCTGTACAGTTAAAGATTTTAAGTTTATAAATTTCAAACCAAGTTTGAAATGAAACAATTAGTTTTTTCTTTTGGTAAACTTACAGTGAAATTTGGTTAGGGCTGCTCGATTATAGAAATATTGTTTTAGTCATAATTGAAATCACTACCCTTTGTCAACTTGTTATTTGTCAACCAAATAGCTATTTATTTTTTGTACAATAAAAGCATAAAATATATTCTTTAAACATAATAAATAAATAAAATCCTTAAAGGAGACATATCATGCATTTAAGTCCTTCCTTTTTAGATAGAAATCATACAGTTATGGTCTATATAAAGCGGAACTGCAATGCTTGGGTCTGAATTCCTCATTATTATAGCTCCACAGACCCCTTTTCTGATGTGCTTCTGAGAGCAACTCGTTTTGGTGCTGTCTCTTTAAATGCAAATGAAACACTTCATACCCCGCCCCCACTCCAGGTTGCAGAGGTGACACTCGGTTCAACTCCACCCTATTCGTCCTTTTTGTAGTTTGATAGAAAAGATACAATTATTTAGCGGCGAAGAAAATGTTTATTCACACGTTATTTACAAAATATTTAACTCAATCAGACAAAGTCTTTCAGCAAATCCTTCTTTATACTGGCGGAGGTTGCTGAAGAAGTCATCCTTGAAGTGCTTTGCGCACACAAAAATGATCTTACCCACAGATGTGGTACATTTCTGTGAAAAATAAAACTCAACCAGACACTTCGAAAAGGTTCTGATGCTGGGAGACGGTGTAATGAAGCGTGTGGGTTACTACATCCAACAACCAAACATTTTGACTTATCCTCTCGTAACTTCGGCATCCTGGAGCTTGGACTACAAAATAAAAGTGAGAAATAAAAATGGCGGATTGCTCGAAGTGTTGGGCCTGGAGTTGATGAACTAATTTGGCAGTTCTGCTGCAAATACTGTGACGTTATTGTTCAAAAAACATAATAGAGAATAGAAAAATCAAAACAGATTGAAAAATATGACCAAAACAGAATCTAAAGATATCAACAGAGCACCTGAAGAGATTAATTTGAACTTTTGTGTACTTCTAAACACTCTAAATATACAGCAAAATGCATTTAAGGGCTAAAAAATTGGATTTAGCATGATATGTCCCCTTTAAACACACTAAAATAATGAATGTTCACTATTGCACAAAACTAAACACAGTGTTCCCATAGAAGTTTACCAAGCATTTTTGATGCATTTCTCCTGCCTTGTTTCAAGACCACGAGCAACAACTTTCCTCGTGTTGGCCTGCAGGCTAGCTTTGGCTTTGAGGGGGCGGGGCGGAGGGGAGGAGTTTGCATGTGCATGAATTAAACAACTCAAAGTTAGTATTAATAACATGTGTGTGCCGAGCTTCATTATTTGCAGATGAACGAAATAGTGGGTTTGTTTTATTTAGCAAATAAAACATGTGCAAAAAATATTTATATATTTTTTAATCATTTTTCTCGATTGTTATTTTTGTGATCTATGGGTGTAATAAGCGAAATCGTAATCAAATTTCGATTAATTGAGCTGCCCTAACTTTGGTAAATTTTTTGAAAAATGAAGAGTTCTTCGAGAGCACAAGTAGGGACTTGTGTTCATTATGGGGAAGTGAAACAATACTGTGACTTCTGTCTTTCACTTATGGAATCATTTCTCCTTTTACACACACACACACACACACACACACTGTACTTGTTTATTGCATTAAGTGCTGATTTACATTGCAAAAAATTGAGAATAATGCAAAGGGTTAATGAAGTCCAAGTTTTTGTCTTTGGATGATACTTTTTTGTGTTGGTCTCAACCTTTTCATGGCTATTTATAACTTTAACAACAATAAACTACGACAGATTAAAATGCAGCTTTCAGAACATAACAGCCATTGATTCCTGGCCTTTTTTCCTCAGCTCATGTCATACTTTAGTCTTTTAGGTGTCGAGGAGACTTTTGTGAAGCATGCTTTTATATTTGCTTGACCTTCTGTTCTTCATGAGCCACATTTATTCACTTTGTCAATCGTTTGACCCAGTCAACGTCCAGAAAAGGCTCCGTAACAGTCAGTGGTCCCATTTCCACTTCATCTCCAAACAGCGTGTAACCTGATGTGATGTTCTTTCAGCGGAGCAGCATCTCATCATGGTGGTGCATGTCCTGGTCCTTTCTGGAAACAGATCTGTCTCCCTTTGCTCTCATTGACTGTCCTCCCTCTCCCTCCCCTGTGTCCCATCATTCATCTCCTCCCTCCCTCCCCACCTCCCTCTCTCCTCTCAGTGGCTGTACCTCGTCCTCGCCTCCTCTCCTTTAAGAGGTTTTCTCTGTTCTCTCGGTTGCCAGGTAAAACGCCGGCATGTCTGGGTGCTGTAAGGCAGGGTTAATGAACATCTGATAACAGAGGGGGTACGAGATTCCTGAAAGGTTTAATAGTAGGTCATGGGTAAGGTTTCTTCACTCATGCTCAAGGACTTTAAGGAGACTTGTTTCTCCAAAGGGATTTGTGTAGACTCATTTGCGCGTATCATCTTTTTTTTCTTCTTCTTACTGCAGTTATTTATATCTAATATTACCATTGAATGCATACATTATTAAGATAAGTCTAAGGTACACTGGATTTAATTTAAAAACAAACACGTGCAGCCTAAACTATTGTTTAACTTCCCCACACTTACTCAAAAACACTAGGTGTTGTTGTCCTTGAGCTATTCCTTATTGCTGTTACACTACCTCATGTCTGCCAACTGCTGTACATGCAGATTATTGCACTATATTTTAAGAAGGTAGATATTTTTGCAAAATTGGAGAGAGCTTGTAGAATCAGATGCGAGAACTTGAAGGAAAAACATGTGTACATGCATGTTAACATTTTAACTTGTATAAAAATATTATTTATTTATATGATGGGAAGAAATGTGAACCGGTAAAGTTAAAATTAAACCCAAAGAAAATATTCACATGTGCGTGATCTGAATATGAAGTCACAGAAAAAAATATTTACAAAAGTATATACTGATATTTACAGTCATAGCAAAACTAATTTGTACCTGATAGGGCTGGGGGATTTTCGCTAAAAAAAAAATCTCAGATTTTTTAAAGAAAAATTCTAGATTCGATTTTCAATGCACTTAAAAATGACTGCGAACATCAGATATGATATCAAAAGTGCAACTTTATTGCTGTGATTGTCCTCAGGAGGTAAAATGTATAGAACAATCCCAAAATAAAAAGTAAATAAGGCTCTGTCATTCAACAATTTCAAGCTTTAACCCAGGTTTAAGCAAAAGTGCAACAGCAACTTCACAATAGCTTCAATTTTGATTACGAAATCAGATAACTACATATTTTATAACATATAACATTACAATTAAAAGGGTAAACAAAGAGGGGGCTGGCTCACATTGCACCACAGGAACTCACAAGGACGGAACAAAAATGGGAAAAAAAATAATATATATATATATATATATATATATATATATATATTTATTTTTTAAACTCGAATTTGCAAAATAAAAATGGTTTTTTTCCTACAAATTCAATAAATCGATTAAATTGATTTTTTTTTTTGCCCAGCCCTAGTACCTGTTGAAATGTTTCCTTCAACTTCTCACATCACATTCTATTTTCCTATTTTCCCAATATATATTTACCTTCATGAATTTTGTTCAAATTGAGTTATTATGAGAGAATTACTAAAAACTTAGTGTTTTTAGTGCAAAACTGGCTTTAAACTGGAGGAATAGGAAATGATTGTCTGAGCTTTTAAAGAAGAGGGTGGGATGTGAATCCCCTGCAAGGATCAAGTTGCCTCATCTTTAAATGACCAAAGCTACAGAAGATGCTTCCGCGTAGCGTCAAGTTATTTCTCTCGTTTCTTTACGTCACCATTTTTATGTCGGCTAAAAAAAAAACGTAACGCTTTGGGGTGAGTATTTATTCCAACCTAATTTTAGTAATTATGTTCCTCTTTCTTACATCAATACTGTTTAATCCAGTGGTTCTCTACTTGTGGGTCAGAACACCAAAGTGGGACACAGACATATTTACAGTAGGTCGCAGGTCTTTCCTTGGTCAAGAAAAGAGAACTGTCCTCTTATTTTGAAGGATATTTTTGTATCCTTTAAAATAAAATCATTATATCAGAAATTAACATCTCTAACAATTGGTGGTGAATCTCATTGTGTTGGTAAAAGGTCCAATAAATTACACTTTTTCAGTGATTAAGTAGTAACGCATTTTTATTTTTTTGTTGCACTTTCTGTTTATTATTGTCTAAATAATGGGGTAGTAGTTTAGTACTCAAGGAAATATTTGTGCTCCATAGAAAATAATTAGATTTTAAATGTTTTACTGTGTACATTACATTTTTTTTCTAATGTTGCTCTATTATAATCTTGATTATTTCACGTTCACATTTGAACAGTTTTCTAGGTTTAGGCCATGGCTTGTTATTTTTAGGAGGAGTTGCGTCCCGATCCAAGAGCAGTTGAGAACCAGTGGTTTAATAATTAAAAATCATTAGCTTTCCCATTAGATCATAGACTAATAATTTCACTGCCCAGCTCCAAAAAGCACCACTTTACTCCTTTAGTGTTGTGAAGATCTCACAGGTTTGTAGTGAAAGTTGTTGTTTTGGAACTGGGTCACTTCATTCATCCATAATAACTTTATTCACACTAACTCATCACAGGTAGGCTAACCATAAACCTCTCACACCTACAATGCTTAAAGATCCAGTGGGGGAATTCATTACAGGGCAGAGGTTCTCAACTTGTGGGTTGGGACCTAAAATAAGGTTCAAGTGTTTGCCAAGGTGAGAAAAGAAGTTTTGTTTTAAAAAAAAAAAAAGATTTATTCAAGTAGCCATTTTTTTTTTTTTAGACGTATCATACTTCTGGCACTTGTTGGTAGAAATGTGGTAGTTATCAAATAGTTTATTTGGTTATGTAACAACGACCCAAAATGTCACAAGTCCTGAATTATTATTAAAAAATTGTAATAAAACCAGAAATGTAATAGCTGTTCAATATTGTAACAAAAAAGCTGAGCCCGAAATGTAAAAAAAATAAATAAAAAAAAAAAATAAGGTAATAAAACACAAAATGTTAAATTTAGTCAGTAATTTAGCAAGACGCTCTATAAACTTTATATTTATACATATTTATTTGAAGGTAAGTGTCAATTCCCCATAAGGCTTTAATATATGTAATAACGCTTAAAGTTTTTACATTTTGGGCTCTGCATCTTGTTACATCATTGAGCAGTTGTAAAAATTTTAGGTTTTTATCACATTTTTTTTTTTGTTTTTTACATTTTGGCCTCAGCACTTTTGTCACATTATTGCCCAGTTATTACATTTTGGGTTTTATTAAATCTTTTTTTTTTTTTAACTCTGTAACTCTGTGACGGACTGGTGCTCTGTCAGCGTCCTGTGACCCTGTGAACTGGTTTTCAAGTCGAGGTAGTTTTATCCTGAATAATCTGATCTTTATTGGAATTTTCTGACTTGTTTTGACTCATCAGTGTGCATCCAAATACAACACCTCATCCTCTTTTTTTTAAACTGTACACGCATGTATTCCAAGTCAGCCACTCAGCCCACAAACCTTCAGACAAATTTCAACTTGCGCTTCTTCCTCTGTATCGCTTCCAGTCCAAGGACCTCCAGTCAGAGACTCAGGGAGACTCCGCCCTCTTCCCCACACTCCTGTCCTTTTATGATGTACATACATGCAAGTGTGGTTTTAAAACTGACCTGCCGTCACCTCCACCCCCTCCCACTGCATCCATACAGCTAGAAGACAAAGACGAGCCCAGCATGTCGACAGAAGCGAAAGAACGTAACCTATGACCTGTAGAAACTCCTAGTGATGTGTTTATTGATGTATTCTGAGAAGGAGGGACACAGAACCCCCAGGGACTGTATTTATACAAATGGAGCTGAAGTTGGGGGTTGAACTCTGTACATAGATAAATATATATGTAAATATATATATACAGACGTGCGTCCAGGGGAGACTCTTCGACTTGGAATTACACCCAATGACCACGATGAGATTATCCAGATTAGAATCGGAGGTTTGCACATGTGACATCCCAGCAAATTCTACTGCGTGAGATCCAAAAATCTGTAACGAAATCCCTCTCTTTTTTTTGCCCGATGTTGCCCACTTATACCAGGTATTTGTTCGAATAAAATGCGTGCTGCACTAGTGCAGAGATGACATTGGTGTCCTCAGGGTTATTCTTCCTCTTGCACATGCCTGTATATAGAGCCTTGAAACCCGAGTTGTAAAGAGATTTCCTGCTGATAATAGACAGCCAGTCTGTTATTGTGATTTGTTTTAAATTTTTATTTTAGTTTTTTGACAATCATCAACATTCTTGAATGTGTAGGTACGTTATTCGTGACGCCCTTTTTTTGAACTGCTGAAAGGGAAAAAAAAGGTGCACAAAGACTTTTTTTTTTTTTTTTTTTTTAGGTCCAATTTTAGTGTGTGTGGATGTTTACTGTCACTTAAAAGCTTTAAGGCTGAGGCAGAACAACGCTGTTTGTAGTCTGTGAGGGTCTAGATTCCTCTCCACATGTCTGAGCTGTTGTTTCCCTGGAAATTATCCTCAACTATTTCTTTATACTGCCTCTTTTTGCAGTTTTGATGCCCCTGGTTAGTGCAGCCCTGGCCTGCCTGTAGGTGTCCCGGTCCCCGGATCTGTCTGAGTGCAGCATTGCGGGCCCCAACGTTAACGTTCCTCACTGTGTTCTTGAACCAGGGCTTCTGGTTTGAGAACACTTTTTAACACTGTGGAGGAGTCATCAAAGCAGTTTTGGAGTGATGAAGTGTCCTCCTTCCTCTATATCTGTACGGTTTTTATCTTAGGCTTTGTTGTGGCAATGATTGGACTGTAGGCTGGTGTTAAAAACATGGAGAAATTATAAGACTGTCCCAGGTGGGGGCACACTGGTTTTGTATGCTCCAGATATGTTTGTGTGTCAAGAGTTTTATTTTTCCCTTAAAGTTTTTGTAAAACCTGGGTAACACGTCTTTCAGATTGGTGTGGTTAAAAACCTCCGTCACAACAAAAGTGCTCTAAGGATACCTATTCTATTCCCTGGCGATGACGTTACACAAAGTTCCCATGGCAACCCTAGCGTTGGCCCGAGGGTGCACGTATACAGCCATGATATAGATGGCACTGAATTTGACACACCACTCATTCATCAACATCCCACAGAAACCTGCTAATGTGCCTAACGCTGTGTTACAATTAGCTACATTAACTCTTGAAATCCTTAATTTGCTTTGTGTGTGGTTGGCCGCTGCTGTCAGACCGGGTTACCCTTGGAAATGCGCAAAATCGAAAAAGCTCTCAAATATCGCAAAAATGTGTTTACTCTTTCATGAGGAGGACCACCTAGGTGTAACACTGCTCTTCCTTTTTATATCTTCCCTATAATAAAATGTTTCTTACCCTTTCTTAGGGAGGGCTGGTGATGGTCATAATTAAGCAATAAAATAAATCAATTTATTTTATTGCAATAACAAAACATGCATTACTGTCTCATAATGATTGCACTTCTTGTAGTGTTGACCTTTTGACAGCATGTGCAGACAAGGAAAAAATTTTTTTATAAAAAATGAATAAATAAATAAAACACATGTTGAGCTTGATGTCCACTTTAATATGTTCCCACACTTAACACTTTCAGTTTTTCCTAGCTCCCCGATGCTTCGGTGTTATTTACAAAGAGTATTTTAAGTAGCAAGTACTCTTGAAGACTAAATTGCTTTAATTGACAAAATGTCATTGAGAGAGTTTTGAACAACTACTTTGTAGTTGACCTTTATTTAAATAGCTTTAAAAAAAACATTAAAAATACATTAGATTCTTTTTTGGTGACACAAGTAAGTAATCTATAAGTAATGTACTGTAATGTACTGCTTCCAGTAGTTACCTTCTGGAAGCAGTAACTAAGTAATGTTAAGTAAAAAAGTAAGTTGCTTTTTTGAAAAGTAATGAGTAATTTGTAACTTACTCAACACAACGCACGAAAGGACAACAGAAACACAAAACGAGAAAATAAAATATACAAAATGACATCCAAAATACATCAAAAAATATTTAACACAAACATACAAAGCCTTCCTGTGTTAATGCTCAGGTTGCTTGTTATTCTAATGCTGATATGAATGGTGATCATGTGACCCTCCGATCAGATACAATCACATGTTTGTGGCCTCCCTGTGATTAGTTGCCCATGTATGACTGCCTTTTCCTGATGTTCCTTTTCCCAGGTGAACCTGGTGTCTGAACACATCTGGTGTAACGACTTCCTGGTTCGCAGCTTCTACCTGAAGAACGTGCAGACGCAGGAAACCAGGACCCTCACTCAGTTCCACTTCCTCAGCTGGCCAGCTAAAGGAATCCCCACCTCCACACGCCCTCTGCTGGACTTCCGCAGGTACTGTTAGCACAGGTCAGAGGTCACGACAGTCAAACCCTCAAAAGAGGAATCAAAACTTTCAGTTTAAATGAAATAGCACCTTAAAATGTTTTAATCTTGTAAAATGAAATAATAAAACAAATCACAACCCTTTACCCTTTGATTCTGCTCAGACATTGCTGCTACGTGCTAAGCTATTTTTTTTTTTTTACCTTGTCTGCACATGCTGTCAAAGGTCAACACTACAAGAAGTGCAATCATTATGAGACAGTAATGCATGTTTTGTTATTGCAATAAAATAAATTGATTTATTTTATTGCTTAATTAACCTAAGGAAGGGTAAAAAATATTTTCTTATAGGGAGAAAAGGGATAAAAAGGGAGAGCAGTGTTAACACCTAGGTGGATGTGACCATCAGATCAGATACAATCACATGCTGTGATGAAAGTTGCCTGTCTCTGCTCTAGATCTAAAAGGGTCCAGGAGAGCCTGCAGATGTTTGCTAATTCATGTTTTGCTCTTTAGGAAGGTGAATAAGTGTTACCGAGGACGCTCGTGCCCGATCATCGTGCACTGCAGGTAAAGCTGCTTTGACTCGCTGCTTGTTAAGCTCGGACTCATCCCTCTCTCTTTCTCTGCAGCGATGGCACCGGACGTACTGGAACGTACATTCTGATCGACATGGTTCTCAACCGCATGGCCAAAGGTGAATACAAATATCACAGGAAGTGTCAGTCCTCCTTTCAAAATAAAGTTCCAGTTTTTTTTTACACTTCTCTGTCAATCATCTTGTGCTTTTAGGTAAAATACTACATAATAATACTGATATTTGATGTAGCCTGTTTTGATTACATCAGAAATAAGGAATGATAACACACATGTCAGTCAGTTATTCCGTCTTTTTTGTTGTTCCTCTTTGTCATTTTATGTGTTTAGTTAGTAATTTTGTGTGTTTTTGGAGTCATTTTTGTGTATTTTTCATCCTTTTGTCTATTTTTCTGTTTTTTGTTTCTTTTCTATCATTTTGTGTATTTCTGTTGTTGTTTCATGTACTTTTCTGTCATTTGTGTATTTTCATTTTGGTGTATTATTATTGTCTTTGTTTATTCTTCTGTATTTTGTTAAGGGAGTCATTTTGTGCATTTTTTTTAAATTCTGTTTTGTGTTTTTGGAGTTGTTTTATGTGTATTTTTCATATGTTGTGTTTTTAACCCCTGCTATTTTGTGCATTCTTTATGTTTTGTGTTTTTTTCCCCCATCATTTAGTTCATTTTTGGTGTACTTTTGTATATTTTTCTCTCATTTTGTGTAATTTTGTTTTCCTTTCTTGTATTTTTTTCTCATTTTGTGTAATTTTGTTTGTGTATTTTTCTGTCATTTCATGAGTTTGTGAAGTCATTTTTGAGTATTTTTGTTGCTGTTTTGTGTACTTTTGTGTCATTTTGTGGATTTACTTTGGGGGCAACCGCTGCCACTGGCCCATTTCTGCTCTAAATGATGTTTCATGATTTTGATGTTTCTATTAGTAGTTTTTAATTTTAATTCTATTGATTTTCATGATTTTTTCTTTGTGGAAATCCCACAGATTGGTTACGTTATGAGCTTTTTGTCCATGATCTTTACACATCACACAGTGTTTCTGTTGTTGTTGCAGGAGTGAAAGAGATTGACATCGCTGCTACACTGGAGCACATCAGAGATCAGAGACTTGGGATGGTTAACACCAAGGTCAGTCCAGAGGAATCAATGCTTTGACACCAGGAGGGTCAAACTCAAAGCCTGCAGACAATCTTTCTATGCTGAACGCACATTTTTTCAAATTATTGTGCATTTTTTTAGGAAAGCAAGAAAATACTGATACCATATTTTGCACCGTATAGGCCGTATTTTTTGCCTTTAAAGTTTAGGGTGCGGCCAAGGTGGAAACTCATTGGTTGAAACAGATCAGAATACGTGGTAATACTCCGTTAACAGGAGTACAGCAGCCTGTTGTTTGAAGGTCACCCTCATCAGCCAATTGGGTGCGACCTATGTCACATAGCGGCCTTTACGTGGATTTTTCTTGGAGAATTGCTAGATTATTAAATTGCGACTAATACAACGGTGCGTTCAATAACCTGTGCAATAACTAAGGTGTCGGAATTGCTCCTTTTACCGCCCCAAAAAAATTGGATTTGTATGATCGGGTTTGTTTTTGTATATTTTGTGTGTTTCTGTTGTTTTGTGTATTGTTTGGAGTCATTTTTTTGTGTTTACTTTGGGTGCTGCACAAAACCACTTGAGTGTTCTCTAATAAAAAACCATATTACTATGATGTGATGATTGCAGAGGATGGATGGTCACACCTTGTTGTGCTTCTTTGGCGTTTCCAGGACCAGCTTGAGTTTGCACTGACGGCCGTGGCCGAGGAGGTGAACGCCATCCTCAAAGCTCTCCCCCAGTGAAAAGCATGGGAAACCAGCCTCTACACATGATTCCTGCTTTAGCTCAAAACAAAATACAGCTCTGTGTTTGTTGCCTTTAACAGTCCGCCATGATGTCAAGCTCAAAGGAAATATTTCATTACTTATCTTCCTGAGAACCAGGATTCCTTTAGATTTCTGCCTTTGGAAGCTCACTTATCAAATGTCTGTATTTGTCTTCGTCAGCAGACAACGCAACAACTTCAACAAATAAATCAATAAATATCATCTTAAATAATATGTTCATTAAAGTTCAGATTCATAAAAAGGTTCTAAATTCTAGATTCTAAATTTAAGCTCCTGAAGATGGTTTTGTGTGTTTAGGGAGTAAATTTGTGTGTCTTTGCAGTTATTTTGTGCGTTTTTTCCCCTGCCATTTTGTGCATTCTTTGTGGGTTTTTTTTCATCATTTAGTTCATTTTTGCTGTCATTTTGTGTATTTTTCTCTAATTTTGGGTATTTTTTGCATCTATGTTGTTGGACAGTTCCTTCAACAAATAAATCGCTAAATATAATCTTAAATAATATGTTCATTAAAGTTCACATTCATAAAAAGGCTTTTGTTTTTTCCTAAATTCTAAATTTACTCTGACGTTTACAATATGTCCGTTCAATCTCTGCAGTAAATGAAAGGATATGTATCACAAAATAATAATAATATCAATGTGATAGAGAAAATAAGTTAAAGCAGACATGGGCAGAGGGCGGCCCGCGGACCAGATCTGGCCCTCGGTCTAATTCTGTGTGGCCCCCGAAGTAAACTCACAAAATGAGAGAAAAATCCCCCAAACGACCACAAAAAAAATTCACAAATTGACGACAAAACAGACTCCAAAAACAGAACTAAACGAGCTGATTCTCAGAGGATATGAATGAATGAGGGCTGGACTGTGACTGACGCTTCACTCTGTTCAAAGTGAAACCATTCAATCTCCATTTGTGTGGCTCCAGCTGTGGAAAATGTGTTTCCTGTTGCAGAAAAAAAAAACAGCGTGGTCCTCTTTGTGTGCCATTCAGATCACGTGACCTCGCTGATTGTGTTGTTTACCTCAAGCAAATGAAAACTATAGCTAAAAAAAAAAAATGATATATATATATTCTAACTCTGTTGTTCAAATGCTATTTTGTATATGTGAGATCTTCAATAAATCTATTTGTGTTCAACTGCTGCAGGTGCCACACGTGTGACTTCTTCTGGTTACATATATGAATAACAAGAAAACTAAAAATAATAGTGCGTAGCGATGAGAATATCTACAGAAATGTAGTGATGTAAAAAGAACAATATTTGTCTTTCATATGTACACTCTAAAAAAAATCTGTAAATTTTACAGTGATATACTGTTAAACAACGACAGTATTTGCCTGTAAAAGTAGAAATTGTATATTACTGTAAAAAATACAGCTCTTTTCTGTCAATATTGCAACGGTATAATACTTTAAAATTTACGGTTAAAATTGGATAAAAACACAGAAAATTACTGATAAAAAAACTAAATTCTGTTAATTCAACATACTTTCATTGTAATTATTTTTACGATTATTTTCCATATAAATAACAGTCGAAAGCTGGCAAATTTTACGGAAAAAAACGTATAAAAAGAAATGTTATTTGCCTGGAAAAATAGAAAATGTATATTACTGTAAAAAAATACAGCTTTTTTCTGTCAATATTGCAACAGTATAATACTTTAAAACTTACAGTTAGAATTTGATAAAAACACAGAAAATTACTGATAAAAAAAAATAAATTCTGTGAATTCAACATACTTTCATTGTAATTAATTTTACGATTATTTTCCATATAAATAACAGTAGAAAGCTTGAAAATTTTATGGAAAAAAACTTATAAAAAGAAACTTTATTTGCCTGTAAAAGTAGAAAATGTATATTACTGTAAGAAATACAGCTCTTTTCTGTCAATATTGTAACAGTATAATACTTTACGGCCGTGATGACCAAAATACCCATTTCGTCACATTTGGACAAAAAGGTTAAAATTAGGTGTAAGACACAGCTGGTCTGAGGAGAGATGTCGAGTGTTTGATGACCAGTGACTGACCTCTCTACAAATAACCCACTATCACTGTTGACATTCATGATAATGAATGATATCAAACAATGATAACAATTATCATTGTTTGAATTTATATGTAGTATTTTACAACTACAGATGTTTAATAGATATCATAAATATATATAAATATAACCCTCACAGCACCCTAAGGACTTTTTGTGTACTTTGACATTTTCATTTTTATGGCATTTTTTCTGTTTTTATTGGATGTTCCTCAAATTTGTCTAAGGATAATCATTTTTGGAGAAGTTCATTTTGGCTATTTCAGTAGTTTTCCATAGCCTCCCAGAGCTGGGACTGGAAAAAAAAAAAATCACGCTCAACACCCATAAGGCCCGGAAAGTGGCCTCTACTTTTAGCAGCTATAAAATCACTATATTTTAATATTTTTTTATACTTTAAAAACTCAAGACTTGTAGAACCACTTCTGCTCGACACAAACATACCAAATATGTGTCATAACTTATATGTAGTTAACCCTTTATTGACCCGTATGCATTCTAAATGCATTTTTGCTCTTGAAGAGTCAGTAATACTTGCATAACCTTCATAAATGGGATCCAAACTGAATGAGCTTTCTTTGTTCATTTGCCCTAAGGGTTGGTCATACAATGATAGTAACCTTGTTTTGAACAGTTTTAAAATTTTTCTGTTGTGGCACACTAAAATGAACAAAATGCTGTCATCCCATTGAAAATCAATACAAATGTTCCATAGAAATTTTGTCTTCTGGGGGATTATCTCAGGAGCAGTTTACAAATGTGGGTATATTTTTATACAAGTTGGGATGACTGTGCATAAGATAAAAGTTCGGAGGGTGTGGGTGTGGTGTAGTGAGGGGGGATTTATTTGGGGGCGTGTGTGGCATCAAAAGACTTTCCTCTTTGAAGAAACAACTAAAAACAACAGCAATAACGTCAGTAAGAAAAGGTCAACTAAAGCGTGCAGTGTTATGATTTTCCCACAGTGCTTTCACAGGTGCACTGGTCACTATCCCAAAGAAGTTCATTTGGACTATAGCAGGACTAAATCAGGAACCTGGACTAAACCAGAACTAAGCAGGGCCCATTCACTGTTTCATTAAACTATACCAAGCAATCATGTAATGCACAAAGAAGAAAATAAATACTAGCATTTTCAAATCTCTCATCACACTTTCAGTGGTGATTCCATAAAGTTGCAAGTCTTTTTATTTTATTTGCCCATCTTTTCTTTCAAATGTGTCAATGTTATATTGTGTGTGTTGCAGTCAGAGACTCAGACAGGGGTGCAGGTGCAGGTGCAGGTCACTGAACTCTTCACCTCGCTTCTCGGCCTCTGATTGGATAATTGGTTAACAAGCCGTCTATGGCAAGCCTTTTAACATTTAAAAAGTCTGGCTGACATGTAGCAATTTTGTTTTCACTAGTGGAAATTACATTTGAACATGTTGAAATGTAATTTTGACATGTTGAAATGTTAATTCAAGATATCTGTAAAGCCATTTTCACACGTAACAAATATATTTCTACATGTCAAAATGTCATTTCGACATGTAGAAACTGAATTACAGATATCTGCAATTACATTTTTACATGTAACAATTATATTACAGATATCTACAATTACATTTTTACATGTAACAATTATATTAAACATATCTGCAATTGAATTTCCACGTGTGGAAATGCAGTTTCGGATATGTGGGCGAGACAATGATGTCATTTCGGATATGTACTCCAAATTACCATATTCATTTCGGATATGTGGGCGGGATAATGACGTCGTTTCGGATATATGGGCGGGATAATGACGATGTTTCGGATATGTAGTCCAAATTACCATATTATTTATAGATATCTACAATGTTATTTCAACATGTGGTAATTCAATTGTAGATATCTGTAATATAATTTACATGTAAAAATGTAATTGTAGATACAACTGCACATCTCATTCTCACTTGAAAACATTCAAGTGAGAATTTTGAAGGTGGATGAAGTGAAGTGTCCCTTTCCATTTCCCTCCTCCCTGTTCCCTTCCCCCCCCCCACCCCCTCACTTTGGTGTAACACTACCCTCTCTTTTTTACATCCTCCCTTTAATAAAGTATTTCTTACCCTTCCTTAGAGAGGGCTAGTGATGGTCACAATTATGCAATGAAATAAATTCATTTATTTAATTGCGAAAACAAAAAATAAAGTAGAATATGTAGTTGTTTGATCTATTAATTAATTTCTTTATTTCTCTTTTCTTTTTTCCCCCTGTTTTATAAAACAAGCGTGACCGTGCGCAAAACCGACGCAAAAGAGTGACGTACAAATGAGCGGGAAACGGAAGTGCCCGGGATGGGCGTGTGCACACAGTCGAGGCACAGCTCAGCTCAGAGTTAGGTGTGCAGTCAAACGCGAGAGCATCGTCCGACTCGGCAGCAGGTTGAGCAGAGATTTTGAGAGCATTTTCTCTGAGATAAGGCAAGTCTCCAGATAGTCTCTAAAAAAAAAAAAAAAAAAAAATGAACTCAGAAGTCAGAGACCCTCGATTGATGACCCAAACACAAGATGGGTATTTGTCATCAGGAGCAGCGAGTATTGTGAGTTCTTTTTTGTGTGATTAAAAACATTCTAGTAAGAATTCTGACCATGTTTGATAGTTAATTGTGCTTTTCTTTATCTTTGCCTTTTCCCAGCCATCCTTCAAAAATCCAATAAGATAACGGTCTTCCCCTTCAAGATGGATTTGGTGAGTACAAACTGTTCAAAACGTCTAATATTTCATAACCCTATTTTATAATGTACTTTATTCAGGGTTTATCTTGTGTTTTCGTAGAGTTACGTTCCTCCTGAGTTCTTCAGCGTCGACCCACCACCTCTGCATCAGAACGTGCTAATAGATCAATGGCTGTGCAGAACCTGCTCTGACTGGTGAGAGTGAGTTTTACCATAAGTTGAATTTTTGTATGACGTCAAAACATAATTTGCTATTAGTTGTTCAATATAAAGAATTAGGGCTTAACGATTTTGGAAAATAATCTAATTACGATCTTTTTCTTCAATATTGCGATTGCGATTAGATATGCGATTATTGTTGCAAGGTCCTCTTCTCATGTATTTTTCATCTAACACAAGCAATAAATCAGTCTTTTTCATAATAAACAATATTAGATTAATTTGAAGCGAAAATTGCAACAATAAAGCAAACAAAATTGTTGCTTGACCTATTCAAAGTTTGTGAACCACACTTCATAAAAACTGTCTGAACTTAACAGTACAGTCTATAAAAAAAAAATATATACATATCAAATCCCTGTATGTGCTGCGACTCGTGGTTGCTTCAGATGCGCGTTATTGATTGATACGGAGAGGCCAGATGGAGCACACGCAAAAACACAGTTGAGTTAGGAGCAGCATTTTGATTTTGGGATGTAATTTTGGACAATATGAAGAAAGAGAAGAACATTGACGCAAGGAGACGGCGACATGAGGTTCCAAACACAGACATGTTTCACTTTCTCTTTGACTCGCAGCCATTTCAGCACTAAACTGCACATTTCCTCAGCAAAATAAGACATGACATGGACTCCTGCCTCGGATCGTAGTTTCAAACCCTTTTCATACAGCAGTTTAGTGTTTATATCTAGCGTCTGTACTACCTACGGGAACGCATATGCGGTAGATGCAAAGGTAAATAAAGGCACATGGCACATCGCCTTGGAGAATACTTTATGGTCATGAACCGTAATTATGCTTTTGAGATAAGTTCTTTATCCACGACATTCCCAAATATAAGCCTCCTAAACTGAGCCACAAACGATTCTTTACTCTTTACAAGCAACACAGGCTCACCTATATCTTTGTGGAGGCAGAGATGTGTGAATCCGCAGGTGAGACAGGAGTTTCTGTGATCATCAGAGAGTGTAGTAGCAGCGAGAGAATGGCGTGACGAGCGTTGCGGCTAACGCAATGCTAACGGAGAAGAAAGCAATAGTCCTTCGCGGTGGCTGCATGATAAACGCTGATATTTTCACTGTACATCCACAATCTACCACACACCTTAAGAGACGTAAACAAAAGCACACGGCGGAGCGGACTTTGCTGCCATATGTCGCACCTCCATTCACTTTCAAAATCGCGTACCCTGCGATTACGAAATCGCTTTGTGTAATATTGCGATAAAATTGCAAATGCAATTAATCGTTCAGCCCTATAAAGAATAAATTGTCATTTGTTAATCTCATAAGTATTCAAAGGTTTATGTATTCTGTTGTTTCTCAGACTGGAAAAGCATCCCCAGCACTTTTGGAAGAATACCCAGAGGCAACAAACCAGCAGCGTAGTCCAGGACATCCCAGCACCACTGAGCTACACTAAAAGCGCAGATCAACAATTGTTACCCAAACTAGTGATGAGTACCAGAGACATTTGCAATTTGCAACCTGAACCATTCAAGTGCAGTGTAAATTTATTATGTATATGAGCTCCCTGTCATGTGGAAAGTTAGAGCTTGTCATTAACACTCGCTAACTAGCCTCTATGGATAACGGCCTGTCAATCAAAGTCCGGCCCCGATTAGTTTACGAGATTTTCTAAAATGTTCCTTAGGAAAACCAGCCTGGTCCCAGTAATTGTGCCCAACCCAGCATTATCACAGGAGGAATATTTAACTGTAGAAAGTTTTGGAAAATTGGCACCAGGCTTTAAAGTTAAAGCTTTCTAATGGGAGACTAGCGGCTGGCTATACTGTATGCAGGTACTACAGCAATGGGGGACAAATGGCGGCCTCTAGTGCCGTGGTCACGAAGCTGAGCAGCCAGCGGCCATTGGTTGTAAAGCATAACATCTAAATGCATACCAGGGTTATCATCCATGTTATACATTTTTTGCCATATTGCCCTGTATTTTCAACTTGTTCGTTGTAAATATTTTTACAGTGAAAGTTTGGCAGCTAAGCTACAGGTATTTTTCTGTTGAACTTAATAAAATTCCCTGTATTGTTAAATACAATTGTAATGTGTTTATTACAGGAAAATACATTAATCCAGACAGAAGATATGTAGTTTTAAAGGCAATTATCTGTAAATAAGATGGCATTTGTTACCGTCATTTTTATGGTGACTCACTGGCAGCTGCAGTTGCCATTTTTTCACCGTTATAAATACGGTATGGTATTCTGTAAAATTTACGGTAATTCACTGGCAGCTGCAGTTGCCATTTTTTCACCGTTATAAATACGGTATGGTATTCTGTAAAATTTACGGTAATTCACTGGCAGCTGTAGTTGCCATTTTTTCACCGTTATAAATACGGTATGGTATTCTGTAAAATTTACGGTAATTCACTGGCAGCTGTAGTTGCCATTTTTTCACCGTTAAAAATACGGTAAGGTATTCTGTAAAAATTTTAACAGATCATATTACTGTATTTTTAACGGTGAAAAAATGGCAACTGTGGCTGCCAGTGAATTACCGTAATTTTGACAGAATTTTTTTTACAGTGTACAGTATAATTTAAATGTTTGGGGTCTAAAACTTCAAACTTGTGAAATATTAAATTTGCACAGTTTATTTATGATAAACTAATGTCAAATGTTTCAATTTTCTAAATAAATGTTGCTGGTCTCTCTTTAAAACAGATGAACATGATGTGTTAGAGCAGATATGAACAACTTTCATCAGAAATAAGGGTTAAAAAAAGAAAAATCTATTTAGTTTATTTAGTTACTATTATGTTTAAAATGTAAATAATGTATATATAATAATTGCTCCACTATTTTTGAATCTGTCAAACACCTTTAATGGTTGGTTTTCTTTAAGTCTATGACAAAGTTGTTTATGATGTATATGCAAACACTCATCTCACGTCATATATTTAAATCCAGCTTCAGGTAGTCCAGTTTGTTTTCCAGGGAAAAGACATTAGAACACAGGATCGAAGGAAGCGGCGTTTTTTGAGGATTAGCTTTTAGCTTGGTTGCTAGCCCCGCTCAGCATCCCTGCTCCTGCTTCTGATCACACCGCTTATGTCTCCTCTGCTGGTACGAGACTCCACTGCTTCACAGGCTGCTGGTTGTAGCTGGCTCCGTAGGAGGTCCAGATCTTCACATCTACCGGACTATAACTCTTTGTTTTGCCTAAATCTAAGATTTCCTGGTGGTCGTATTCTATTTTATAGTAACTACGCTGCAGGTTCACTGAGAAATGATTAGAGGTGACTGAGTTATCTGCTGATATATATCTGTTGCTAACGCGAGCCTCTACAGATGCAGCCTGTAGAGATTTTATAGGATACATGGGGTGAAGCTGCCCCGTGTAGTTAGTACCACCTAACTCTACAGGTCTTCTGCTGTGTGTGGGCTTGGTGAAATCCAGGTAGTTGATGATATATACCTGAGACGGTGTTGTTCAGGGACGACTTCTTCTTCCTGTGTTTTATGGCAGGTGGCACTCTCAGGGATGGCTCTGCTGTAAATAGACTTATACTCAAAAAGGTACTACAGGTTGGCCAGGCCAGCAATATTTATTGTTTATATAATTATATCATCTAAAAATAACAAAATAAAACAACTCATATGGCATGTGTAGGAAACAAAACCCCCAAGCGTAAAGCCTCCCCCTTTGCTAGCAGGAATTAACCAAGGAGCCTGTTTTTGTGTTATCATCGAACTGTTTACACACAACTGCCCCCGTAACTCTGGGATGCAGGACTAACCCCACTATGTGGTCTTTGAACTCGATACCGGAGCCGCTAAGACTGAACCAGCTATGTGAAGTACTCAGTATGAACCCGTCTTTTACGACTCCCCTTCCGGCCAAACAAAATGACCGGAGAATCCAAGGACAGTTTTCCCTTATATTACCTCCCTGCGACATTTATGATCAAAAGAAGAACATCCCTCTTCTCCCCCTTATCAAACAGATACCTCTGGATGCTGTAACATCAAAGAACGGTCCCAATGACCCCTTTGACCCCCTGCAGATGTTGTCACCTCCCGAACCCAAACCAATGGTTACACAGGACGATGGAATAACCCCAGTTCTCCCGAAGAAAGGAGAACAAAGAAATTGTATTATGTTTGAAAGTTACAAATGAAAACATTTTGGGAATGATTTCTACAGAAATTGAAATTGCAAATATTGTCTGTTCGATCACACTCGTTTCATGTAATGCAATAACCAACAGAATGCTATTTTAAAGTGTTTATCATTTAAAAGTGCTTAAAAATACCAGAAAACATCACAAAAGTTAGTTTGAGGTATCTACGGCAACCATATAGTTAAGAGGAGGCATAACATGATTTTTGATATTTATGTCTATGAGTAATTACAGGTAAAATGCATTAATTAATTCCTAAAGTGATTCTAGGATATTTTCCAGTCATGTTTGGTATCAAACCCTTTCGTAATACATGATATTTCAGGATATGATGTTGAAAAGATGTTTTGAAATATGTGGAATTAATTATTAGGCATTCTTTTATGTTTAGAATCATCCCTTGTCGTCTGTCTCTGTCTTACACTTACACACACTCAAGACACACCCACAAGCTGAAAGCAGAGACATTGACCAATCACCGACATGATCACAGAAGGATCCACCCAGACGCCTCCTCCAAAAGGCGTCGCCAAACGTCCTTTAAAAAAAACCAGAAACTATAGTTTTTGGACGCGGGCGTTCATGCTCACCCGTGTTCCCTCATGTTCCAGCTTTCATTTATTTCATGGTAGAAACAGTTAGATTTTTGAGACAACAGCTGCTTGGTTCGGACGAATCCGGCACCGAGGGACGTGCGTAACAGCCGAAAGGAAGCCCGGCCCGCGACCCGTTGTGGTTAGCCAAGAGCCATTATCGAAGCCAGCTGCGAAGGCCTAACCGCCCGGATCGGCTGAAGGGGCTAAATTCTGTGGAACCGAAACAGAACCAACGGTGGCACGTCCTGTTACATTGCTTCAACAGCACCTCCAGGTCCAGCCTGACCTCACCTCCAAGGTACCAGAATGAACTTTCATCAGCAACTTCATCTACAATAGATCACATACATATTTCCATAACTACAAACTTACACGCATTAACAACTTGCTACACACACAGTACATCTCATTCATGTTTGTTCGTCTCCCCTTGTCCGTCCTCCTCTCTTTGTTATGAGCTCTCTTTATTTTATTCTTTGATTTTATGATTTTATTATTGAATATGTATCCTGCATTTTTATTCAATATTTAGTAGATTAGCATCCTCCTAGATTAGTGATTTCACTTTATTACATATAATCCTCACTTTTATTAGCCTAGAAATGCATTTTATCATGATTTAATTATCCCATTTCAATTGATATTTTGACTGTGTTAATTGTTGACTTTTGAATAAAAGGGTAAACATAATATTTGATTCCTCTGATTCATTAAAGCTGTGGGTATGGTGTAGATGTCTGGTAGAATTCACTTTTCCCTGGTTTCACATTGATGAGTTTAGTCTAAAAACTTAGACATATTTCTCCTGTTAAAAGGAGTGGCACCCCGCAAATTTGAAGTAATATTAATAATCATAATTAATATTCTCAGTTATATAACCCATTGATAATAACTCATCTCATCTTCCTACATAATTTCTGGCATCCCAGATGGGACTAGCTGAAGCCATAAACACAGCGTTAATGAATAATCATTGGAATCAAAAGCCGGTCTAAAAACTGAACACTCGTGTTGCCAGATTGGTTCGGAAGCCGCCGAGCCCCGACCAATGTTGTATTCTAAGCAAAGCCGCAGCGCTAATGCTTAGAAACTGAATAAATAAGACCGCCGTGTCTCTGTGTTTAAAGCGCTAATGTTATGAAAGGCCGCCGCGCCAAAAGAAAAAGTTAAAAATTAATCACTGCGCCGTCAGTGACTGTGACGTCAGAGGTAAACAGTAAGTTGCCAGAACCGGGAAAATCCCGTATAAAGGGAAAAGATACGCAGACAGTGCAAACTAGGACTTTGCTTCCCCGAAGAGCTCTGAAACTCTGGTATCTGCCGACGCAAACAAAGAGTAAGTCGTCTGAATCTTCCGTTCCTTAAAACGGACGAGCTATCGTTGTATTAGCTCATGTTAGCTCATTGTGGTTGGAACACGTGGGTAACGCTCCGGAAACCGGAAGCAAGTGTGTCAAGCCACCGCTCATACACAAAGACAGGCCTTCCTGTCCCTTTTTGAGACGCGACTGCCCCTCGTGGCGAGCTCCCGAATAACAGGCTAACGAGAGCCTCAGCCTAGCAGCAGCAGCCTGCTACTAAGCGGTTAGCATCAAGCTAACCTATCGTGCCCAGTGAGACTTTAAACACATCTAAGTTACAGCGTGTCTTTAGACACGTTTTGCTTGACAACTGTGCATCGATACAGCTGACTTTACCGTCACTTTGCTGAAATCGTGTGGTTTTAAATGTGCTAGATTTGATTTTGTCATCTCTCAGAAACGCACGCACGCGCACGCACACACAAGGCCCATAACTAAACGGAAGTTAAGCCATTAAAAGGGCAATCTTATTAAAACTAAGGTAACTCATTTAAATACAAGTGACGCACTAAAATCAAGGTTTAACAAGATTTAAACCAATTTGGAAAAAATAATTAAACTAAAACAGTTTAAATAAATAAAGTAATGATTAAAGTAAAATACACATTTTACTAAATGATTAATCCAGTGTGATTAAAATTAAATCAATTTGATTAAAAACAATTAAATTGAATAGGAAGTTAATTAAATGAAAGCAACTAATTTAAGAGGGATTTATTAATTAAAATAAGTTTAATAAAAGTTAAACCAGTTTTAATTAAGGTAATTAAATTCAACACAACCGAATTTAAACACAAACCATTCTTAAAAATCAACCTAAAAGAAATTACAACTGAAATAAAAACTGATAAATTAAAACAGAATTTAATTAATTAAAATTAACATTTATTGATTACAATAAATTCAATAGGATTTGAATTTAATTTAAAAAAAAAAAAAATAATAATAATTTTTTTTTTTTTTTTTTTTTTCTTTCTTTTTCAATTGATTAAAAACACCTGATTAATCTAAGGAAACTGAATCAAGGTAAAGCTAATTTAAACGAAAGTTTAAATTAATTGAGGAAAAACATTTATTGATTAAAATAAATTCAATAAGATTTGAATTTAATTTCAATAAAAACATTTTTTTAATCGATTAAAAATACCTGTTGATTAATTCAACGAAGTTGAATTAAAGTAAAGTTAATTTAAACAAAAGTCTTAAATCAGTAAGAACAAATCTTGAATGAGTAAGAACAATTGTTTAAATTAAACAAACCACACCAAACTTTTCAAGTTTACCACTCAGTTTTTATTTACCAAACAGTGAATTGCTAAGAACAAACGAAATAAGATAAAACAATTTACTACCATTGTAATTTTTAAACTTTGTTTGAAAAATTATTTGAAATTTTGAAATTCTTTAGAGTTCTTCGTACGATTTTGACCCACAACAAATCAACATGTCTATCTCCTCAGAAGACCATCCAGCCGAGAACTTAGAATTCCTCCTCACAGAAATTTTAGGGGACGGAAAATCCACAATTGATGCCAAAATCCGAGAATCTCCCCCTCAAGAATTAGGAGACCTTGTGGCCGATTGCGTCACTGCAGCCGTTTCAAAAAAGCTGAAAGATAAGGAGCTGGTTAAACAGCTCGGCTTTGTAATATCAGCATTCTCCGCCCAGTTAAAATACGAACAGGATCGGGTTAAAACCCTCGAGCGCGAACGAGACGCTCAACTCGAAGCCATCGAGGAACGCGAAGCCCGCTGCGCGAACCTCACGGTCCAGTATGAAGAAACACGTGAAGAAAATGGACTGCTCCAAATGCGTGTGACTTACCTAGAAGAAGCGGAAGATCAAGTGAATCAATTAATCACCGAGAATAAAGAATTAGAAAAATCCAAAGTGCTACTCGGTGATAAAATACGCGTTCTCGAACATGATTTCGACACCACCACCCGGGAATTAGACGCACAACTACACGAGTCAAATGATGGGAAGAAACTCCTCCTTGAAGCAGAAGGGGCGATCAAAGCCTCAAAAGCCAAAACTAAACTGCTTTCTAAAGAATTAGACGCAGAACGAGAGAGGGTTAATGACTTATTACAACAAGTAGCTGACGGTAAAGTAGCTACTGCTAAGGTTCAACGACAATTGAACCTCACCAGGAGAGAGCTCCTAGACGCAAGACGTGAGCTCGGCCAGGCTCTCTCATCATTGTCAATGTCGGAGGCCGATGGCGATCCCGACTTCGACGGTGAAGACGCAACTTGACAAGTCCTGCGCACCACCAACCCACCGGTACGTCCGCGTCGCTTAAGGAGACCCCGGGATGCCTCCGCGGACCCTCCTATTGACGGCGAACCGACGCCCGCCAGGCCCCCTAATAGCAATCGACCGTCCAACCGCGACCTGGATAAAATCGCCAGAAACATTCCGAGATTCGAACCAAAGTTCGACGAACCCCAAAATGCTAGAGCATTTTTGAGAGACATTGATTTTTATCTAAAAAGTTATCCAATGGCTAATGTTGAAGATAAAATCTACCTAATCAAAGCAACCTCGAGCAGGCTTGTCAATGATTTCATTGAACGTCAACTACCTCAGATCAGAAATGATTACACAACACTGTGCCGCCTCCTGGTGGATGAATTTTCTGACGCACTTCACCAAACAGGTTTCGACTATGCCCACACCGTTAAACAGGGGAAGAACGAATCACCCCAACAATATTACCACACCTTGCTACAGGCATACTTTGGTAATCGCAACGACCCAGGTATGGAGGAAGAACAGCAGTTAAAAAAACTGTTCCTCAGAAACCTTCACCACAGCACGAGCACCCATCTCGGCGTCGCGGCAGATCCCTCTACCATGTCCAGTAAGAAACTTCGCGATCTTGCAATCAGAGGCTTCCTCTTGTACAAACAAAATTCGACAAAATCCACATCTCACGAAATGTTCCCGGTAAAGAATAACTCTCACTCGCTACAATTGGAAGGCACAAAAAGAACACCCGACAGTCCTCCAATGCCTCCACCGCAAGCGCCACAACCTCCTCCACCACACACCCAGCAAACGTACCATGGTACGAGACCAAAACGTTACCAAAATAGAGCCAATAACCGCGACTACGCTCCAAGGCAAAACTTTCGACACCAAAATTCTCGCCCCGACCAACACCATCCGGATCGCCGATCGCGACCACCGTGGTATGATTACGACCGTTCTGAAGAGTGGAAAAGACATGACAACGACCGCCGAACACCTCCGCCCAGAAACCAACACTCAAAACCTCGGTACCACAAGATTCAGAAACGGTCCTACAGCCAATCACCGAACAGGTCAAAATCAGACGATGAATCTAATAAAACAGGAAATTTAAAAACAAAGTTGTCTAACAAAATGGCTAACGATATGGTATCTATTGTGAAACAGATGTTTGCACAAATGATAGATGACAAAACCAATGAAAAACCAAAACAATCAAAACGAAAAGATGACGATGATCCGCCTAGTGCTGTCTTGTTGGTGCAAACACATTCACCAGACCGCCTCCTTTCCGGAGGACATCAGTCCATTGAGGGTGAACCACCAATTCACCAATTCTTGTGCGACCTCTACGAAAGAGGAATCGCCCGAAAGTTTTATATTTCAGCCACTTTTGAAGGTGTGCTTACCAATGAAGCCTTACTCGACACTGGAGCAGACATATCCCTCATGTCCGCCCAACTGTTCAATGAGCTGCGCAGCCTAGCCAAGGAGGCCAACCTAAGGTTGATACTCCAAGACTGCCACATTGACATTGAACCTTATGGCGACAACGCCACCGTTATCACGAAGAAGGCTCTCGTACAAGTCACCATAGGTCAGCTGACTCTGGTGCACCCGTTTTACATCTCAGACCACAACCAGATTCCTCTTCTCATAGGTATCGATCTGCTCAACCGATTTGAGCCCCTGATCGACTTTCGGAATCTGAAAATCTGGGCCCAAGTCAGGCAGCCACTGCCGCTGCAGCATGACTCACCCGACGGAGTTCAGTGCTATCAACTGGACCACCCTCAGGCTCTAAAGGAGACCCCCAGCCAGTCTCCGGCCCTATTGTGTCCGGCTACTGAAACAGTAGACCGCACTTTAACGACCAGAAGTACATTCCTGTGTTCGCTAACCAACACAGAAGCTGTGCCATACTGCCCCATCATTAGTGGTGGACTCGAACTTCAGAACCAACACATCAGCGATGTAACCTTGGCTCTGTGGTCCGACAGGTCTGCTATCAGGCAAGACCTATTCGACCTCATGGTTGGGCTCACCCCCACCATGCAATGGGAAAAACACTCTGACCGATTCCCTGTCGCACCCACCGACCGCAATACCCTTAAGTCAACGGGCACCTGCGTCCTCAAGGTGTCGTGGAATGGTAGAGAATTCTTCCACCACTTCCTGATCGTACCGAAGCTGCCCCACGCAGCATGTATCGGAAGTGAAATGTTAGTCCGTCTTGGTGTCCAGTTAGACACCGTGAACAGTGTCTTATGGTCACTAACGGCGCCGGCTCTACCGCATGGCCAGTCCATGCCACCGAAACTAAAATCCGATCAAACTATCCCGGAAGTGTGCCAAGTCATGACCGAATCTAACATCACCGTGCCACCACTGGCTTCCAATGTGCGCATCCGGTTGGTTATCATACCGGGACAAAGCCTTGACTGCTCCCAGGTCTTCTTCCAACCCTCTGCCGCATTATCGAAACTAGGTCTCGCCCTTACGGCAACACCCCTGCTGGAGGTACACAATCGGACCACCAACCTACTTTGTCAAAATCCATCTAATGAGACTGTTGTGATTTCCAAATCCACCTCTCTGGGCTGGCTAATCGACACTAACTTTCATGACTTTGAGTTAAACGTGCCCGTCATAGGAAAAATCCCTGCCTCACTTATCGCAGAAAGCGACAACACTGCTATCATGTCGACAAAACCTGCCGGTGCCGTAATGTTGTTCGCCACAACCACTCTGGGTGACGACACACCAGCCCGAATTGAATTAACTCGAGATGATGTAATGGTGATTCATACGTTGACCCCTGAAACCACTGAGTCTGACTCGAATCGCGGGGCAGCAACGACACAAGTCCTCACCGCACATGTGAGTGATAGGGCCACAACCAATGCAAAACCAGACCCCCAGGTCGAACTGATTAAGCAGATTGATCAGGTGGTTCTGGATGCCGACGCAATCCATACAGAACCCGAAAGGACCAAACTCAGAGCAATTCTGCTAAAGCACAAAGACGCTCTGGTTACCGACTCGTTGGATTGCGGCTTAACCGACATCCACTCGGTCCGCATCCCGACACCGCCAAACGCTCCACCGACGTTTGTGCGACAATACAAAATCCCATTAGCCTCATACGAACCAGTCCAAACTATCGTAAACGATCGTTTGGACAGAGGCATAATTCGCCCGTGCAATAGCACCTACTCGGCACCAGTCTGGCCTGTTCTGAAACCTAACGGCAAATGGCGCCTCACTATTGACTATAGGCGCCTGAACCAACAGATCCCTCTGTCACGATGGCCTATGACACAGTTACAACAAGAACTGCCCAAAGTCAGAAACGCGAAGTACTTCACGTCCATTGATGTGGCCTCAGGGTTCTGGACCATCCCAGTAGACCCGGAGGACCAGCACAAACTCGCGTTCACCTTTGCAAACCGACAATACACCTTCACCAGGTGTCCCTTTGGTTATGCTAACGCTCAGGCCGCATCAGCTGGCTCTCAGCCCCATAGCACAAACCTGCCTCCGATCCCAGCCTGTCCGCTGTCTGATGTCCCCTCAAACCATCATTTCTTTGACCCAAGCGTATGTACAGACATGGCGACAGCTTTTGTTGATGGATGCTCTTTCCACCAAAACCCCCAGGTGCTCGCTGGGGCTGGTCTAGTCTGGGTCGACAACGTCCCCAGCGAACCAATGATGTTCAAATTAGGCGAACAAACGTCTCAGTTTGCAGAGGTAGCCAGCATCCTCATTACCCTGCAACATGCCGCCAACCATGGCCTCAGAAACTTGGTAATCTGCACTGATTCTAATTATGTGCGACTCAGCTTTGTGTGTCATCTACCTGTGTGGAAGGCCAATGGTTTTGTGACCTCTGGTCACAAACCCGTTAAACACAAAGACCTTTTCATTGCATGCAACAACTTGGTGTTAAAACACGACATACAGGTGTACTGGAAAAAGGTCAAGGGTCATTCCAAGGTCTTCGGCTTAGACCGAGACCTGAACGAAAAAGCTGATGCCCTCGCCAAACAGGGGGCGCTGTCAGGAGTACCCTGGTCCTTTGACACCACCCAGCTCGCTGTACACCACCCGTTGTCAGTAAATGCTATTACGCGCTCTCGCGCGGCTGCCGAGACCATCGCCCCATCGTCGTCGCAGGTCACCGCATCAGTAAAACCCGCTTTCACCAACACTGACCTAATAACGTTACAGGGCCAAGATCCGGCAATCTCCTTCATGATTCGCCTCATGGGAGACACTACACCTGATAAACCCTCCTCCTCTGACTTTGCCTCCACACCCAACCTCGGCCATCTGTTCGCTGTCCGTCGCTCATTACGGATAGTCAAGGGCATCTTGGTCCATGTTTCCGCGGACTCACAAACGCATGCGTTCGTCGTCCCACAGAACCAAAGGGGGGTGATACTGGCACATGCCCATGACGCACCCTGCGCCAGACACAGAGGAGTCATGGCCACAATGACAGCCCTGCAACAGATTGCATACTGGCCACACATGAAAAAAGACGTAACAGACTACATAAAAGGATGTCTAGTCTGTTGTCAGTTTCAACCATCAAACCCAATACACCGAGCGCCTCTACAAAAGAGAGGAATCACTTTTCCTTGGTCTGACCTCCAAATCGACTGGGTCGGACCCCTAACCAAGTCCACCAGAGGAAACAAATATTTCCTCACAGTGACATGCGCGTTCACAAAATGGGTCGAGTGTCTACCTGCACCGAAAGATACTGCAATGATGACAGCGTTTCTGCTCGTCAACCACGTCTTTTCAAGGTTCGGCTTACCGACCCGCATCAGCTCTGACAGAGGAACTCATTTCACCGCTGACACGATGAAACAGCTCTGGCAAATCCTTGGGGTCAAAGCCAACTTTCACATTAGCTACCATCCCCAGTCCTCTGGACAAGTGGAACGATCCAATCGCACGGTGGTAGAAATCTTAAAAAAATATGTCTCCGCCAACCAAAAAGACTGGGATGTCAAACTTCCCTTAGTATTAATGGCAATCAGGGCAACGCCCAGTAAATCAACCGGCATCCCACCTTTTGAAATGATGACGGGCAGACAAATGACTCTACCCACACACCTTCTGTACCAACCAGGACAAGCTAACATCGCTACCGCTTACACCACTCACCAATACATGACCGATCTTGAGAACCACCTCCGAGCTACGTTCGCGTTCGCTCAAAAACATCTCAAAGAGAGTGCGAAGGGCCGTAAAACCTACTACGACCAAAAAGCCTCACAAGAGGAACTACAGGTGGGAGACCGCGTCTGGTATTATAGCTTTGCTCCGCCTGCCGGCAAAAATGACCACCATGCAACCAAACTGGTGAAGAAATTTCTGCCTAAATGGACAGGACCCTACCTGGTCACCGATAAACTGTCTCCAGTGGTGTACCAAATAAAAATTCCGAGCACAAAAACCGAACCAAAGCTCAAATGGGTCCACCGAAACCAGATTAAGCTACACCAAAACCAACAAACAAGCCGCCAATCGCAAGCGAAATAGACCGCCCTGTGCAGTGACCCGGCCTGTTAACGTACAAATGCTCATCTCTAATCACTCCTGTCTCTCACCTAGAATGATGTGGCTGCCGATCCTCCTGGTTCTGGGCCTAAATACCCCCTTCTCTACATCGGACCTGATAGAACCTGGTCCCAGAGCAGGCATCGTCCTGAAAGAACAGCCAGGACTTCTCATCACGAATTGCCGTATACACACCCAGAAGGTGTTCGTCAGATTCAACCCGAAAGAGGTATTCCGCAAGTTGTGGTCCCAGAAACCAGAGACAGCCAAGCTTGTCGACTGGGCAGCAACTAAATGGCCCAACGCAGTCCTCGAACATACGGAGGCAGACCTTACTCACATGTTATCCCAACTCGAGAAATTTACCATCACACAAGCCGAGTTTTCTAACATCCACACTAGAGAGAAACGTTTTGTCGGAACATTACTAATGGCCGCCTCTGCGTTAGGCTCGATTTTTAGTGTAGGAATGTCCACGGTGAACGCGGTGAGCATAGCGACAATAAAACGCCAGGTCAAGGAAGTCAAAGCAGAGATACCAGCTTTACAACGTCAAGTAGACCAACAGCAGAAAACCTTAGAGGTTATTGGCAAAACCCTTAAAAACACCATTACAGTCCTCAACACCCAATCGGTGGCCCTGAACAAAACTATCAACACGATAAACCACCTGGTTAGCATAATGCAAGTAGATTACTTTCTCGACCAAATTATCACGCAACTAACGGAAGACCTATTACGAGAAGTTACCAACTCAGTCGAGAGCCTAGCTCTCGGTAGAATTCCCCCATATCTTGTACCATTATCGCTAGTACAAAACATCCTAACAACCGCTACCAGGGATCGAGTCACTCCAATACAGGCACACCTAGCCTACACCCTGGGCAGCGCCATTCCCTTACACGTAAACCCTGAAAGCCGAGAGATAGCTTTCCTAATTAGCCTACCCGTTGTCGCATCCGATAACGTCTACCGCCTCAAAGACGTCGTTAACGAGGACACATCTGAGGTTCAGGACTTAACCGTGCTGGTTGATCCGTAAACTTCCAATCAGCCATCCCATTGATCAGGCCCCAAACATTAGCATATCTAACACCCTGCTACTGAGACCACCTACTCGTCTCATTATATAGGCACAGGCCAAATTTAGCTAGAGCAAAAGAAAGCTTTTCTTCCTTTTCTCTTATTTAGCTTAAGATCCCTTAGGGACTTCTTTTGTGTGTTTAGATGTGATTCTTTTATACCCTGCATGCTTTGTCTTTGTCTTATTGATATGCACCAAGAGTAACTGACTGATACCACGCTGTCTTTTATGTTTATGTGTACACTTTTATGTTACCCCATCCTGCTGATCCCAAATTACATGTTCGCACCGAGCATTGTTGAGGGACACATAGCAACATATAGTACACACACCTAGTCTGCCTCCTGGTCTACGGGTGCCCACTGCCAAGCGGCACCTCAGAATCGACTCCATGGTCGCCCAACTCCTACCTCCATGGCCCACGGGCATTAACACCAGGCAATGCTCCAACGCCAGCCACCAGGGGCTCCAGGCTTCAACCTCCGGGGCTCCAGCCTCAAACCTCCAGGGGCTCCAGTCTTCAACCTCCGGGGCTCCAGCCTCAACCACCAGGGGCTCTAGCTTCAACCTCCCAGCGTTGCCTCCAGTATTGACTTCCTGGCAATGCTGCTCATCTCAACGTCAAGGTGAGAGTGATTTCCCTACCCTACAGGGTGAAACACCTCCAATTTCCAACAAGGACGTTGGACTTTTGTCACTCCTGAACTTTCGTCAGGGTGTGTGAGAACCTCAACACACCTTTACCTGTTTCCATTTTCTTCAACTTGAAGGTTCGTTCCCTCTTTTGTTTCCTGAAAAGAACTTTTTGATAAGAGCTTCAAAGCATTGAAACCTTATCAACAGGGGGATTATGTAGGAAACAAAACCCCCAAGCGTAAAGCCTCCCCCTTTGCTAGCAGGAATTAACCAAGGAGCCTGTTTTTGTGTTATCATCGAACTGTTTACACACAACTGCCCCCGTAACTCTGGGATGCAGGACTAACCCCACTATGTGGTCTTTGAACTCGATACCGGAGCCGCTAAGACTGAACCAGCTATGTGAAGTACTCAGTATGAACCCGTCTTTTACGACTCCCCTTCCGGCCAAACAAAACGACCGGAGAATCCAAGGACAGTTTTCCCTTATATTACCTCCCTGCGACATTTATGATCAAAAGAAGAACATTCCTCTTCTCCCCTTATCAAAC